>NW_020956208.1:189373-371660 GCF_003031625.1 Empidonax traillii
ATATTATTATTTTCCCTGGAAATGGAGGGAGTTGGCGGTTCCTGGCTCTGCATCAGGGCTTGCTTTGATGGAGGAACTTGATTTTTTGTCCCTAATCAGGCTGACACGCGTGGTGTGTGCGCAGCAACGCTGGGGCTTGGCCTTTCCCTTGCACAGTCCTTGTTTTTATTTCATTGCCTCAGAAAATGATGGATGATTTTAGCTTATTTTCCATCTATTCATGTTTTTTTGCTGCTGTTTCAGCCCAAGATGGTAAAACCAGAAATAAGGGGCTGAATCAATCCTTTTGGTTAAATAAGCCACATTAGAAGATAGAGAAGGAGAAGGGATTAGTGAGGCGTGCCTGGCGTTCACAATTAACTGATCTGTTAATCACTGGAGCGGCTGCTCCAGTGGTGGGAGAAGGTCTCTGGGGATGGGGATAAAGGGTGCTGCTCTCTGAACCCCCTTTTGGTGAGGGGGTGCCTGAATCCAATAGTATCCGGGTGGAGGATGCTCTGGGCACCCCTGGGAAGGATGCCCGGATCCCGTGGCACCAGTGGGTAGCCCCAGCCCCAGCCCTGCTCCGTGGGCTGCTCCCGTGGCAGGGGGATGGGAGCTCAGGGGTGCAGCCCAGGGGGGCCGTGCCGGTGCCTCAGTTTCCCGGGAGCTGCACGCGGGGGGCACAGCCGTGTGCTGGCACAGCCGTGTGCTGGCACAGCCGTGTGCTCGCACGCCAAATGGCAGCGGATGGTTCGGGGCCGCCTGGATGCGTGTGGGTGAGCAGAGCGCGCGTCCTGCGGGCTGTGAAATTGCTTCCCTGGAAGCTGCCCATGGACACGGGGATTAACGTGATGCCAGGGCTGTGCCTGCACCAGGGAGTGAGGAGCCTGTGGCTGGAGGGGGCTAAGGGGCATGAGTGTTTGATCCTGCCCAAATCCCATCCGAATCCTGCCCCAATCCTGCCCTGCTCCCTGCCCCAATCCTGCCCTAGTCTTGTGTCGCTCCCTGCCTAAATCCTACTCTTCTCCCTGCCCAAATCCAGCCTCTTCTAGGTGGGCGGTGCTGCCCCAGGCTGGGATCCACGGTGGACGAGGGGACGGCGGGGGTGGGGGTTGTGCGGACCATGCTCCCAAGGTACCAGAGCATCCGTCAGCTGCTGGGTGACCCTACGAGCCCGCACCCCACCAGGGCAGCCCCCCTGTGCCCCAGGGCAGCTGGGAATCACCAGCGGGGAAAATGATGCATCGAGGGGGGCCATGCGGGAGCGGGGCGGGGGGGCGTCTCGGTGTCCTGTGCCCCGTGCCCGCAGCTTTCCGTGCCGTGCCGGTGCCCGCGGGGTGTGCAGGGGCCGCGGCGGGGCCGGGAGCGCTGCGGGAGCCCCGGCTCGGCCCTTCCGCACACGTCAGCCGCGATCGCCGCCCGCGCCCGCCGGGGGAGCCGAGCGGCCGCAGCATCGCCCCGCCGGCCGCCGGAGCCAGCGGGGCACGGCCGGGCGGCCGCAGCCGGCCCGGGAACGTGAGTCAGCACACGGGCACGGCCCTGCTCCGGGCAGCGCCGGCGGGACCGGGGCCGGGACCCCGCCGGGACCCTCCGGCCTCTCCCCATCCCTGCCCGGACCCGGCGGTGGGGGCTGCGACCTGCGCTGGGTGGGCGATGCAACAGGCTGGGGGGGGGGGTGGGGGGGGGCAGCAATGTGGGCTGGGCTGTGCCAGCTGCGGGGCGGCATCTGTGGGGTGGGAGGGCAGCCTGTGTCTCATTGTCTCTCACTGCATCCCATTGCATCCCCACTGCACCCCACTGCACCCCACTGCATCCCATTGCATCCCCACTGCACCACACTTCATTCCACTACATCCCTCTGCACCCCACAGCATTCCACTACACCCCACTGCACCTCTCTGCACCCCACTACACCCCACTGCATTCCACCGCCCCCCATTTCATCCTGGTACGTCCCACTGCGCCCCGTTGCACCCCACTATACACCACTTCACTCCATTGCATCCCAGTGCATCCCCCTGCATCCAGCACCCCCCTCTCCCTCTGCCAGTGTTCTGCTCCCGTTTCCCAGGGCTGGCTGTGAGGCTGGGACAGGTGCTCCTGGGGCTGGAGCTGTGGTCTCACTGCTGCCACCAGCCCCCCACCTGTCCTCACCTGCTGGGCTGGCCAGGTGAGGTGGGTGATCCCTGGCTTGGCACGCCGACCCCGCTGCTGGGGGTCACTGGGTGCTGGGTGGTCCTGGGCGCTGGGGCTGCGGGTGATGCAGCAGTTCTGGGGGATGCACTGAGCTCGCCATTCTCAACATGACCTCTGTGGCAAGGCCAAGTGCCAAGGCCATGGGAGGTCATGGCATTGGTGCATCCCTGTTCCTGCTGGGAAAGTGGAAGGCAGGGCCTGAGGATGTGAGGCAGGATGTGGTGGGGGCCCTGCCTTCTCTGGAGAGCCTTGGGTTGCTTCACGCTGCACACAGCCAGCCCTGTGCCCTGGTGCTTCCTTGTACCCTGGTGCCTGCCACGTCCTGGTGCCCCCTGCACCCTGGTGCTCCAGCAGCTGCCACTGCAGGTGCATCTGACCTGGTTTTGGGATAACTTGGCCTCTGAGATGGCACCGCATTTCCCATCACCGCACCCAGCGCTGGTGCTGTGGGTACATGGAGAGCGGCTGGATAGTGGCACTGGGTCATGGCAGTGGTGGTGCCCAGTCTGGGCTGATCACTGCTCCCAGAGAGCTGGTTGTTCAGGTGAGGAAACGGGGACAGGACAAACCGTGTCTCACTGGCCTGCTGGCTCATTTGGGAAGCTCTGGTTCCCAAACTGAGGGGTGGCTCAGCTGACGGTCCTCTCAGAGAGGCTCCTGTCCCTGTGCTCTGCTCCTTGTCGCCGTTCAAAGGCTCTTTTCAGTGAGTCATTTTCTCTTTTGCTGTCCCACTATCCAGGGAAAATGGTGACGTTGGCGGTACAAAGTGTGTTCACCATGGAAACCAGCTGGAAGGGGGGGCACGCCGCCCCCCGCTCCTCCCAGGTTCGGCTTTGCATCCCGAGCCTCAGAAGATGGCTCTGGAGCTCCTTCCACACTCCTTGGCATGGCTGAGCCGTGCCAAGGCCCGTGGGGCCATGTGCCCGCTCACTGCCTAGCTGGGAGCCAGGGTGCCCATGCCTGTGCCGTACGGTGCCAGGGAGCAGCCAGGCACTGCCAGTGCCCACCGGGGCAGCAGGACCTTCCCCAGCCCCCTGGTGCCCTTCAAGTGCTGGTCTCAAGGGCACATGGGAGTTGGTGGCGGTCCTGGCATGGGACAGTGTTGTCAGAGCACAGGGACAGGGATGTTCCGTGGTCCGTGTGCTGGAGCCACGTGTGTGCCACGAGTGTTCCCCAGGGGCTTGGCACAGGCTCGGTGACCCAGGGAGGGCCTGCAGTGCCGGTGGGGGTCTGTGTGGGGGGCACAGCTGAGCACAGGGGCACCTGCCCCAGGCCCCAGCCCTGTTGTCCCGCAGGAGGGCACTGTGCTGGGCGCTGCAGGGCTGTGGGGGTCCCCGATGACCAGCTCTGCTGGCAGCATTGCAACCTTCCGGCTGCCTCCCACCACAACGGCGCCGGTTGTTCAGGCAGGCTCTGGCTGGAATAGTAATGTGGCAGCTGCAGCTGGCAGCGAGGCCTGCTGGGGACGGCAGCTGGGACATGGCCACCACCGCTGCCACCGTGGCCACCGTGCCCCCTGCCACCCCGAGCGACACGGCACCGGCTGGAGTGGGGTTGTGGGTGCTGGGATTTGGGGTGAGCCGCTGGCCAGAGGATGCGATGCCCAGCCGGAGCAGCCCTATCCCGTCCCTGTGCCTGGTGTGGGGCTCGTGGAACCAAATTCCTGTCTTTCCAGCTCCCACAGCTGCAGCATCTGGCCAGCCTTGGGATGTGACTGTGCTGTGGCCAAACCCCCTTGATGAACCCCCAGATCCCATGACCCCCACCCAAGCACAGCCTGACCCCTCCCTTGGTGCCCCCAGCCCCCTGCCCTGACCCCCTCGTGTCCCCACAGACGGCACCCCCCTTAGCGAGCTCTCCTGGTCCTCCTCGCTGGCTGTCGTGGCTGTTTCCTTCTCGGGGCTCTTCACCTTCATCTTCCTCATGTTGGCCTGTCTGTGCTGCAAGAAGGGGGACATCGGCTTCAAGGTGAGCTGGGGGGTCCCCGGGTTCTGCAGGAAGGGATGGAGGTGTTCAGAGGTTCCCAGTGCAGGATCCCCTGCCCCAGCACCAGGGCTGGGTGCGTCCTGGTTCAGGAGAGCAGTGCTCAAAGAGGGGGTTCAGACCCTCACTGCCTGCCAGGGGCTGTGGAACTCAGCATCCCTGGGGGTCGTATCCTGACTCATCCAGGATCCCAGCTCCACAGAGCATGGATATGTGGGGTTCAGCATCACTGAGGGATCGTAGCTTGACCCATCCTGGCTCCCAGCTCCACGGAGCGTGGTTGCTGTGGGGTTCAGGATCACTGGGGGTCGTATCCTGACCCATCTGTGCTCCCGGCTCTGCGCAGGGTCAGGCCACGCCACGGTTAAGGCCCTGGCGGTCCCACCCTCACGCCCCCGAGGGTGGGAGGCACCCTGACCTCACAGGCACAGAATGTGCCGAGAAAACGCTTTTTCCCTAATTGCTGGGATTTTTGTGGAGGCTTGAGGCGCCCGCAGCAGGAGGGGGTCAGGCTGGGGGGGACACGCTGGGTGTTGTGTAACGTCCCACACCTCTCTGGGCCGGGGGGACAGTGACCCCCACGGCCCCCGTGCTGGCTATAAAGGAGCGCGGCCGGGCCGGTGTCCGGCGGGACACGGCGCATGGCACACAGCGGCACATGGCACACGGCGCGGTGCCGGCGGTGTCAGCAGCGCCATGAGGCAGAACTGGGCAGGGCGAGATGCTCACCGTCACCTACCTGCTCGCCCGGGCGGCCTTCGGGGGCCGGGGTGTGCCAGGGTGGCACCGCCAGGTACTGGGGTGGGTTGTGGGGACGGGGTGCCATCCCCGTGGAGGGGGCAGGGTTGTCTGAGTGGAGGGTGGGGTTTGAGGGTCCCCGTGCCTGGGGGTGTGGGGCAGAGGGGTGTGTGGGGCACTGCTGGCAGTGGGGAGCCCTTGGGGTCAGTTGTCTCTGCTCGGTGTGTCCCCCCCCCCAATCCCCTGGAGCAGGAGTTTGAGAACGCCGAGGGGGATGACTACGTGACGGAGCTGTCGGCCCAGGGCTCGCCTGCCCCCCAGCATGGCCCCGAGGTCTACGTGCTGCCCCTCACCAAGGTGTCCCTGCCCATGGCCAAGCAGCCGGGGCGCTCAGGTAAGCTGGGGAGGGGGCAGGACCCCTGAGAGCTGTGGCTGGGGGGGTCCTGCATCACAGAGCAGTAGAGTGAGCTGGGGACGGTGGGTCTCCCCTGCTGAGGAGGGACAGCTCAGAGAGCCCTGAGCAGGGGACAGGCAGCCGAGGTCCCTGGGGAGCGCTGCGAGGATTCCCCTGTGCGAAGATCCCTTGTTCTTGTCCCCAACCCTGGCAGGATGGGATGGGACACGGACACTCCAAATGGTGGCACCCGCAAGCCCCAGTCCCGTGTAAACAAGCCCATGAGTGGGAGAGGAATGTGGGGGGTGCTTGGCTGTGCCCCCTCCCTCTCTGTGTCATTCCCCACCCAAAGAATGGTCGTGGTGGGGGGGGCCAGCGAGGGCCAACAATGGTCCCATTGCTGCCTGCCCTTGGCACGGGCACCCGAGGGGCAGGACTGCGCTGGGGGGGCTGGGAAGGGGCTAAATGCCAGTGCTGCGCCGGGCTCAGCTCCGCCTGCCCTGCAGAGGAGAAAGGGCAGGGATCCAGCGCTGCTGCCACCCACTTTGGGGACACCGATACCCCATGTCTCACCACCATGGGAGGATGCCTGGAGAGGAAGATGCCTGGGATGCAGGGTGCCAGGGCATGGATTCTCCGGAGCATCCCAGCGTGGCAGAGGGCCTGGCACCGGGTGACGCGGTGGGGATGGCAAGGGCTTGGCCGGGACTGGTGGGGGATGGCAGGGGGCAGGGGGGCACCGGGAAGGGGGGCATGCGTGGTCAGAGGGACACGCGGGCAGCTGGGTGTGCTCTGTTACAGTGCAGCTCCTCAAGTCGGCGGACCTGGGGCGGCAGAGCCTCCTGTACCTGAAGGAGATCGGGCATGGCTGGTTCGGCAAGGTGAGCCCAGGGGCAGGGACCCCCCGACACCCCACCCCGGTGGGACGCGGGGCCCCGGCTGTGCCAGGCGGGTTCAGGGTGTGGATGGAGGGACGAGCCTGTCCCTTGCCCCAGGTGTTCCTGGGGGAAGTGAACTCGGGCATCAGCAGCACCCAGGTGGTGGTGAAGGAGCTGAAGGCGAGTGCCAGCGTGCAGGACCAGATGCAGTTCCTGGAGGAAGCGCAGCCCTACAGGTACCTCTGGGGTCACTCCGCGGTGCCGGGAGCGAGGATGCTCTGGGATGGTGGCAGGTCCCCTCTATGGCACCTTTGGCTGCCAGGCAGAGCCGTGGCTGTCCCATGGAGGTGCCAGCTGAGCTCTCCAGCAGCTCAGCTCCCTCCCAACCCGTCTGCCTGGGGCTCATTGGGGCAGGGCTTGGGCTGTGCGGAGCCACTGGCCATGGCGAGGGGCAGCAGTGAGGTCATGGGCAGAGTGGGGGCTGAGGGGGGGCACGGGGCTGCTCCTGCTTGGGCACAGCTGAACAAACGTCCCTTTGTGGTGAGCCTGGGGCGCTGGGACATGCTGGTACCCGCTCCGGCACTCCCGGCAGCCCCCGCGCCCACCGCGGTGCAGGAAGGGTGACGGTTCCCGGGGGGCTCCTGCCGTCCCCTCACCCCAGCCCACGCAGGGCAGTGGTTCCGGGGGGGTTGCCACTGTCACCCCCAAGCACAGCCAGGGCAATGGGGTGCTGGGACCAGCCCCCAACCCCCTGGCACAGTGCCCATGTGCCCCCATTGCTCTGCCCGCACAGAGCCCTCCAGCACACCAACCTGCTGCAGTGCCTGGCCCAGTGTGCCGAGGTCACCCCCTACCTGCTGGTGATGGAGTTCTGCCCGCTGGTGAGTCCGTGTCACCCCTGTGCCCCCCGTGCCCCATCCCACTGCCCACTGTGCCCCCATGGGCGCCGGGCACGTCCCAGCCCCTGTGGCCGAGCCCGCGGAAGGTGACAGTGGCACTGCCCGCAGGGTGACCTGAAGGGGTACCTGCGGAGCTGCCGGGGGGCTGAGGCCATGACCCCGGACCTGCTGACCCTGCAGAGGATGGCGTGCGAGGTGGCCTGCGGCGTCCTGCACCTGCACAGGAACAACTACATCCACAGGTAGGCTGGCCTGGGGGGCAGGGGGAAACTAGGGGTCCGGATGGGGGCAGTTCCCAGGATGCCAGCGTTCCTGCCCCACCACTGCTCCTCCTGCCCAACAATATCCTGGTGCTGAGTGAGTTGCAGACGGAGACTCCAGCATCAGTGATTTTGTTGAGGAGGGGGCGTGCTGCCATCGGGGGCCACTGGAGTGTCCCCACTTGAGCCCGGCTCTGCAGGTGGGTCCCCATGAGGGTGCCCAAACTGTGGTTGGGGGGATGTGGGGTCCCCAGCTGTGCTGGAGGGGGACTCCCCTGTGGGCAGCGCAGCTTTGCGGGGCCCTGGCGTAACGGGGGTCTCACGTGTACCCTGTCTGCGTGACCCGCCCCGGGGCTGGAGCAGCTGCCCAGGAGCCCAGCCCTGTGCTGGGGCTCACGTTGCCCGGGAACACCCGCTTTCTGCTTGGCTCGGCGCGTGACGGATGGACGGACGGACAGCGGCGCAGCTGGGGCTGCGCAGGCATTCCTGCTGTGCACTGGCTGCCGCGTTATCGGCACGCCCGGCGCTGGGCACAGGGACGCGGGGACGGGGCTCTGCCGCCGCTCGGCCGTCCCGCTGCCCCCGAGGGGTCCCTGGTGGGTGCCCCCCGACCCCCCGGTGGTGGTGGGTGTCCCCCGACCCCCCGGCAGCGGTGACAGCTCCGGGTTTGCTCGGCAGCGACCTGGCCCTGCGGAACTGCCTCCTCACCGCCGACCTCACCGTCAAGATCGGGGACTACGGGCTCTCGCACTGCAAGTACAAAGTAAGGCTGGTTGGAGGGAGGAGGGGGCTGGGGGCTGCGCACCGGGACCCCTGGGGCACCCACATGTACACCCACTCTGGCACATGCCATGCTGAGCCTTCCCCTCCCCACACCCGCACACATTCCTGCTCCCCAGCAGTGCTGGGGCACCCCCTGGGTTTTCTGGAGTGCAGGGGGGGTGCAGACCACCCTGTGAGGGACTCTCAGTTCCCCACAGTTTGTCCCCCTGAGCATTAAGGGTTTTTTTTTCCCTCCCCCAGCACCCTGGCCCCCTGCCCAGAGGGGTGCCACGCAGCCTGGGCTCTCCAGCGCTGCCTGGGCTGGCCCGGACGTGCCCCTCTGCCAGGAACAGGTCCCTGCAGGCAGCTGCCAACACGGCTTGGGGTTGTCCCCCTGTCCATATGTCTGTCTGTCTTCTCTGGGCTGCCTATGGCTCCTGGCAGAGCTGGAATCGCTGGGCTCGGGGGCTGGAGGAGCTCAGAGGGGGAGCAGGGAGAGGGGGGAGGAGGGGCAGTGGGTGCCAGGAGGAGCAAAGGGCAGGCTGGGGGCAGAGCTGGGGGGGGACTGGGGACATGGGACAGGCTGGGGGCAGGGGGTGGCGGGTGCCGCGGCACGGCCGGTCCCTGACGCCCTGGATTGACGTTCTCTTCTCGTACTGACCCTGCACACTTGGCAGGACGACTACTTCGTGACGGCCGACCAGCTGTGGGTGCCGCTGCGCTGGATCGCGCCCGAGCTCATCGACGAGGTGCACGGCAACCTGCTCGTGGTGGACCAGACCAAGGCCAGCAACGTCTGGTGAGCGGGCCTGGGGGGGCGGGGGGGCTGCAGGGGTGGATTGTTTTTGGGGTAGCTGGCTGGTAGGGGGGTGGGGGTCTCCCTGCACCCCCAGCATCCCACCGTGCCCGCAGGTCGCTGGGTGTCACCATCTGGGAGCTGTTTGAGCTGGGCAGCCAACCCTACGACCACTACTCGGACCGACAAGTGCTGGCCTATGCCATCAAGGAGCAGCAGCTGAAGCTGCCCAAGCCGCAGCTGAAGCTCTCGCTGTCGGAGCGCTGGTGAGGAGCCCGTCCTGCCCCCTGCCCTGCCCCACCCCGTGGTGGGCGGGGGGCCAGGCTGACCCCGGCCCCTCACCACAGGTACGAGGTGATGCAGTTCTGCTGGCTGCAGCCTGAGCAGCGCCCGACAGCGGAGGAGGTGCACCTGCTGCTGTCCTACCTGTGTGCCAAGGGGGCCACGGAGGCCGAGGAGGACTTCGAGAAGCGCTGGAACTCCATGAAGCCCAACGGCAGCGCCGGCGGCAGCCACCACGGCCCCGAGCTCTCCTCCTTCCCACTGCTGGAGCAGTTCTCGGCCGACGGCTTCCCCTCGGACGGGGACGACATCCTCACCGTCATGGAGACCAGCCACGGCCTCAACTTCGAGTACAAGTGGGAGCACACCAAGACCGAGCACTTCCAGGCCCCGCTGGGGTCCCTGAGCCCCACCAGCGCTGCCCGCTACCACGACCTCTACTACCCTGCCACGACGGCGGGGCTCAGCCTGGGGGTCTCCCCCTCCTGCTACGAGTGCAAGGCCGGGGCCTGCCCTGGGGTGCCGGTGCCTGGCGTGGTGCCCATCCTGGGTGCCCACAGCCCCTCTCTGGGCAGCGAGTACTACATCCGCATCGAGGGCCCCGGGGAGGGCAGCGCCGAGCTGGACTACGCCATGTGCACCTACAGCCCGGCGGGCGAGCGGGGGCCCCTGCGCCCCCCGTCCTGCTGGAGAGCCCAGGGCGGCCGGAGCAGTGGAGCCTACGACTCTGATGGCAGCCCCACCGTGTCCCTGAGCATGGAGCCACTCCTGGGCCACGCGCCGGCGGGAGAGCCCTCCTGGGAGTGCGCCGAGTACTACCCCTACCCCTGCCCTGGGCAGGAGCCGCGGGGCTACGAGCCGTCCCCCAGCCACGGGGCCGAGGGGTACCTGCTGGAGGAGGAGCCCCCCCAGCCAGCCAGCCAGGACTGGCCCATCCCCAGCTTCCAGCCCAGCATGTTCACTGACCCGCTGGGCGTCTCGCCGTCAGGGAACTGCACCTACAGCCCCCGGAGGTACGGGGGGACACCGGGGCAGAGCGCGGCCCCGCCGGACTGTGTGGCGCTGGATCTGGGCGAGGACAACCCCCCGAGTGCCCCCCACCCGCCAGGTGCCAGCCCCCCGCCTCAGCGCCACCCCTGGGTCTCCAACAGCTCCTCCAACAACAACATCGGCAGCGGCAGCCCCCGTGAGCCCCCGGCCGGCGACAGCTGGTGCTATCGCCGCATGATCACCTTCCGCGGGCTCATGGCCAAGCCGCTGGGCACGGTGCCACGCGGCCAGCCCCAGCTCGGGGGGTCCCCGCCGGGACACGACTTCCGCTGCCCGCGGCAGGATCAGCCCCCCGCCATGGCCGGCGGCTCCTCCTCCCCGTGCCGCTCGCCCTCCCCGCGGCTCCAGGCCTGGCACGGCCGTGACTCATCACCCTGCGGCCGCGCACAGGCAGTCACGCTGGCGGGCAGCCCCGCCACGCCGTGGGGCCCCGCCGCGGCCCCGACACCTGCGCCAGGGGCCCCTCGAGATGCCCACCCGGATGAGAGCGTGGCAGGGGGCAGCCCTGCCTGCAGCCCACTGCCCCACGCCGCTGGGGGGCCGGGGGAGGCCACCCCCATGGCTGGCACCACCGCCCCAAACCCCGGCCTGCCCGTTGAGCCTGGCACAGACAGCGTCCAGCCCACGGCAGAGCCCGCCGAGGCTTCCACACCGATGCCCACGGAGGCCGTGGCTGAGAGTGGCGCCTGTGCCACCAGCGACGCCGACCGGACACCGGACAAGACCTTCTCCAGCGGCAGCTTCCCCAGCGTGGACGAAGGCAGCGATGAGGACACGGCAGAGCTGACCTCCGGCGTCTTCACCGACTTCTCTGCGGACTACACGGAGCGGACGGAGGCAGCCCCAGCACTCAGGTCCCTGCAGAAGCAGGTGGGGACCCCGGACTCGCTGGAGTCACTGGACATCCCCTCCACGGCCAGTTCCTGCGAGGTGCTCAGCCCCGGTGCCTTTGTGCCCTCTGGCCAAGCCCGTGCCCTGGACAGCGGCTACGACACCGAGAACAACGAGTCCCCTGAGTTTGTCCTCAAGGAGCCCCACGAGCCCCGAGAGCCAGAGGCCTTCAGCCAGATGGCAAAGCCGCCCCCGGGGCTGCCAGGGGGTGAGGGCGAGGGTCCAGCCCCCGAAACGCGGCTGCCCAGCGGCCTGGGGGCTGAGCTGCACAGCCTGGCAGAGAAGAGCCCCTACCGTGACTCTGCCTACTTCTCCGACTGTGACGCCGAGGCTGAGCGCGGCCCCAAGGACGAGGGGGACAGTGATGGATCCCACACCCCAGAGGCAGAGGAGGGTCCCCGCTCCCCTGAGCAGGATGTGGGGCGAGGGGAGGACCCGCTGCACCCGCCGGGAGCACCCGGCAGCCCCCCAGCAGCTCCTGGTGTGGCGGTGGCAGTGCCTGTGCCAGTGGCGCGGGCTCTGGAGGGGGACTGGGAGGGGGCTGAGGACAGGAGCACACCGGCCGGCCCCACGGAGCAGGCACCTGGCACCGAGCAGTGCCCCGCTGGCACGGGGCTGGTGCCGGGCAGCCCCCCGCGCCCCGACACAGACATCTGTCCCCCAGGCTCTGTCACCCCCAAGACTTTCCTCTTGACCCCGGTGCCTGCGAGCCCTGGGGAGCCACTGGCCACAGGAGGGGCCCAGGTGCCTGACGGTGCCCCTGGACTTGGAGGAGCTGTGGCAGGGGATAAACAGACTGTGCCCCCCGTGCTGGGGCCTGGGGATCTGCGGCTGCCCCCAGAGGTGACCGGGGTGGGTGATGCGCCGGGGGGTCCCAGCACGCTGCTGCCCAGGGCTGAGCCAGCTCCGGGCCTCTCCCCGCTCCCGTCGGCCCCTGAGCGCCGCGAGGAGCCGGAGGAGGAGGATGAGGACACGGAGGACAGCGACGAGTCGGATGAGGAGCTGCGCTGCTACAACATCCAGGAGCAGAGCGAGGAGAGCGAGGAGGAGCCGGCGGCCGTGCCCATCGTGGTGGCCGAGAGCCAGAGTGGCCGGAACTTGCGCAGCCTCCTCAAGATGCCCAGTCTGCTCTCCGAGTCCTTCTGCGAGGACCTGGAGCGCAAGAAGAAGGCCGTCTCCTTCTACGATGACGTGACCATCTACCTCTTCGACCAGGTGGGTGCCCTGTGGGGGCAGTGCCAGGCGCTGGTCACGGTCCCACAGCATTTTGGTGGTGGGAGCCATCCCCAGCTGTGCCCCCACTGAGGTTCCTTCTTGCTATTTCTCCATCCTCAGGAAAGCCCCACGCGGGAGCTGGCTGAGCAGGGTTTCCCAGAGTCCCCCCTGCCTTCGGGGCAGCCCCCTCTGCCTTTGGGGCAGCCCCCTGCGAGTGGCAGCCCCCCCAGCCCCACAGACAGGCTCGGAGCCTCGGACGACTCCTCAGATGGCAACGCCTCGGAAGAGAGTAAGAGACCAGGGGGTTGTGGGGCTGGTGCTTAGGGGGTGATGGGGGGCAGCAATTATGGGATGATGGGGGAGCAGTTATGGGGTGGTGGGTAGCAGTTGTGGTGGGACCCCGTGATGGGCTTAACTCCCTCCCTTCCTATCGCAGGCGGCGGCTTTGAGTGGGACGATGACTTCCCGCTGATGCCGGTGAAGCCGTCCCTGGTGTCCTCGCTGCCGGGGACGCCGGCAGAGACCCCCGCGGCCGTGCCCGCCCTGCCTGCCCTGGTGCCGGCACAGAAACAGGTGCTGCCCATCCAGTTCTCCCGGTTCACGGTCTCGCCCGCCCCAGTGTCCCGGTTCTCCATCACCCACGTCTCCGACTCGGACATGGACTCCATAGGAGGTGAGTCCTCCCCTGTGGGTGACCAGGACCCCTATCCCTGCCGATGGCACTGTGAGCCACGGGACACCCTGGCCTTGTGCCCTGCGGGACGGTCACCCCGCGGAGGGCGGGACCCTCTCACGGCCCCTCTCTGCTCGTTGCAGGCAGCAGCGAGGACGGTGACCGGGAGTGAGCCCGCGGGGACGCGGCCGGCATCGCCCCGGCACCGGGGAGGCGCAGGACGGCGGGGCCAGGCACGGGGACTGCCCGTGGGCTCCCGGGCCCTGCTCTGGATTTTTTAGGCAGATTTTCTCGGAAGGAACTCGTTTGCTGCTGCGAGTGGGAGTGGGGCCGTGCCCCCCGCGGGGCCAGGCGGTGGGTGACGGTGACGGCCGTGCGTGTGTGTGCGGTGGCTGTGTGCGTGCGTGCGAAATACACACTTATATATATATATACATATATATATATAAATTATAGCGTTTAAAGGGTAGTGCCCTGACCTTGCTAACATTTGCGGAGTGTCCCCCCCCAGTGAAGTCCCCCCCCTTGGCTTCTTGCCCACGCGTGCTCCCCGAGGCGGTGTTTGTCCCCACACCTCCTGTGCTGTCCCCTCCCCATGCCGTGCGCTTGGTCTTGCACCTTGTGGCAGTTTGGCTGCCCCAGGGCTGCCCCACAGCCACCCTACAGCTGCCCCACGGCTGCCCCACAACCACCCTACAGCTGCCCCACGGCTGCCCCACAGCCACCCCACAACATTCCCGAGTGAGGAGCCACTGGCTGCTGCCACTCTTGATGTCACTCCCTGTGCCAGGGGTGCCACTGTCTCTCCAGAGTGGGCACCATGGTTTTTGGGGCTTGGGGGGGCTCCCCTCCCTTGGCTTTCGGGGAGCAGTCCCAGCGGGGGGATCCTGAGGGCTGGTGGAACCGTTGCCCACTGTGGCAGGGAACGACACGTGGAGGGCTGGTTAGGGGGGAACATCCCCCCACCAGGACCTGCCAACCTGACTATTTTTGTATTTAAACAAAAGGATTAAAAAAACCCACCCCAAACCCACCCCAGAACCAAAACTCGCTGTTGATTGACCCCACATTGACGCAATTTTAAGTTATTGCTGCCAAAGAGACGTATCGAGTCGGGGGGAGGGGGGCAGGGGGTGCTCGTGGTTCTTTGTTACATTTTTTTTTTTTTTTTAAATTTGGTTTCTTTGTTATTTTTTTTTTTTAATTCATTCGAGGCTTAGGATAATTGTGCAATTGCAGCTTCCGGAAGGAAATAGAAGTAAGCGGAGCTGAACGAAACCTTGAAATCAGGGCTGGTTCCTTTTGGGGTCTATAGACCAAACCCTGAGGTGAGAAATGTCCCCTCTGAGCGCCCCCCGCCCCATGTCCTGGCTCCTGGTACCCCGTGTGGGGCACACAGATGTCCTCGTGCACAGACGTGCACCCACGTGGGATGGGGCTGGTGCCAGGAGTTTTGCTCCATGCCATGGGATGATCCATCCATCCTGGGCTGGACACATCTCTGGCACCAGGACCCTGTGGGATGAGCCCATCCCCAACCTGGCACTGTGATGCCACTCAGGTTCCAGCCAGGTGTTCCCATGCTTGCCCACCCTCTTCCCACCCATCCAGCATGTTTCAGCCCACCCTGGAGCTGTATCCCAACTGGAGCCCCCTCAGTGCTCAGAAGGCTGTTGTGGGGGTGACGGGTCCCAGGGGACCCCAACTTCAGCCCCAGGGTGGCTGTACCCCCCATTGCTGGTTCCTCCCCACCACTGAGCAATTAATGCCTTATTTAAGTGTTTTATTTAAGTCCCTACATGGCCTGTAACTCCTCCCCCCGCAATTCTCTCAAGCTCTTCCCTTACCCTTTGCAGCTGGGGGGTCACCCCCTGCACTGGCCCGGGGTGCTGCACCCATGGGTGCTGCCCATGCAGGAGTGGGATGCTCCTGGGATTCCCTTCCCGCAGCAGCCACCCTGCTGCCCCCCCTGCCTCCCCTTCTCTGCACACCACCAGCACCATGGGTGCTCACCCCCCAACCCCCTTGCACCCAGGGGTGCTGGTCCAGCCCCCCACCCCACCCTGGGTTTGGTCTATGGCGCCGCAGGTCCCGGCTCCGGAGGGTGGATGAGGACAGAGCTGTGGCTTGGGTAACTTTTTTAATAGAAAGGCTCTTCTTACATGGTCTATTTTCTCAATACGGGTCATAATTGCTGTATTTTTTATCAGTGCTGATTTCCATACAGCTCCCAGCATGTGTGTCAAATCTCATCGGCCCAATAATAAAGTTTTTAAAATATCTTAAGCTGTTTCCTGCCCCGATCATTGCCCGGCACGCAGGATGGAGCCAGCTCGGGATGGACCTGGGGCCAGGCCCCGCCTCTGGCCAGGGAAAACGCTGCAGGAGGGAGGGGTGGGAGGGATTTCATTGCTCATAAATTACTTTTTCTCATAAAAAATTATTTCAGGTTACGTCTTGCAGGTGCCACCGAGCCAGGAGGTGCGGCGAAGCCCCCGGGGGCTGGTTGGAGCCGGGGTGGCTGCTCAGGGGTCCCGGGGGGGCAGCCCCTGGCACAGGGGTGGAAGAGGACAACGCTGTGGCCGAGGGGACCCCAGACCTGTCCCCACCCCGGGCTGTGACCACCAGCCCTCTCCCACCCACTGCACCGTGTGGAGCCCTTCCCCTCACCCCTGCCCCGTGTGGTCCCCACCCATCTGCTCCAGCCCTGGGAGAAGAGGAGGCACAGGAGAGGGAGACGAGGCACATCATGGAGCAGGGAACCCTCGTGTACAGCTGGAGCCTGGAGAGAAACTGTTTTCCTGCAGCAGAGCTGGAAACCCCGTCGGAGGGGACGTGGGAGAGATGAGCCACCACATCCCGCTGGGACCCAGCCCCGCGCTGGCACCGCTCCGTGCCCGGCCGAGCGCCCGCTGCCCAGACTGTGGTGACCAGGACGTGCTGCACTAGTGATTGGGAAGTGCAAAATGAGAAATACAACGGAAAAAGCAAAAACTCTGTTCGGCATCAACTGCTCACCCACGGGAGGCACAATTCCTGCCTGGAAACCCCCTTCTCCCTGCTTTTGGAGCAAGGACAAGACTCCTGTGCTGGCTCCCCGGAACTGCAGAAGGGCCCGGGAGCCACCTCACTCGTGGGCACTCCCAGCAATAAGCTTAGCAAGTGTGTGTGTATATATATATTTATATATATTTATCTCTATCTCTCTCTCTCATGCAGCCCTAGAAACAGAGGAAGAGCAAACAGCCAAGCAAGAGGTCTGGAGGGAGCTCCTGTGCATGGGGGCAGGGCCCCCCAACCGCCCCAGGCACCCCAAGGCTTCCACACTGCCCTCGCTCCACAAGTGGTTTTTTTTCTAGCTTATATTTTACAGCAGTACCGTAATTCCCTACAGTATCCCGAGCCCTGGCACTGCAGGAGCTCTGGGAGCAGAGCTGGCCCCGTCCCAGCAGGGGCTGCAGTGCCAGCACGCTGGGTCTGGTGGGAGCCCGGGAGCTGCCTACAGCTCCCGCCTTCCCTTGGCTCGCACGGGGTATCCGGGCTATCCCACCTTTCCTAGGGGTCCTCCTGTCAGGGCAGGGGAGAGCAGGGGGATCGTGTCCCCTCTGCCGTTCCCACCCCACCTGTGAGCCCCCGGAGCCCCTTCTCCAGCTGAGCCCATTTTCCCACCCATGGCAAACTGGTGCTCAGCCTGGGAACCATCCCAGCCCCGGGACATGCTGCTCCAGCTCCGGATACGCTGCCACCACACTCCTTAGTGCAGGCAGAGCACGGGTGACACGACAGTGGTGTGACCCTCTGCCACCAAGGGGGACAAGCTGGGTCTAGAGAAGAGAGAACTAGGGCACTAGCTTGAGCCTTTGGCTTTCAAAGCAGCAGGATTAAATAAATTCCGCCTAAAAATGAAGTCCTGGGAAGCCGGACATGCAGTGGCGAGGATGAGGAGGATGAGGATGAGGAGGTGGCGAGTGCCACGCGGGCGCCAGCGCTCCCGGATCAGCTGATGAGCGGAGCCGAGCGGTCGTTCGTCACCGTTGGCTTCAGCTGGACGTTGGCAAAGGGGTTTCTGCGGAGGAAGAGGAAGGAAGAGTTAACAGGGGGACAGTGGCAGCGGGGCTGGTGAGGACGGGGCACCGGCACAGCGAGCGGGCACTGGCGAGACCCCAGGATAGCAGCTTTGGGAAGGGCTTAAACTGGAAAGGCTCTGCCCTGTGGAGCCCCCCCAGCTGAGCTGCCCCCACTCCTCAGCTCCTCTCCCAGCTAAAGCCCTGGCAGGTGTCAGACATGAGCCGAGGGCAGCTGCATGTGGGATGTTCTCCTACCTCACTTCATCAGCCTAAAGCAAAAGATGCCACAGGGGACCAGGGCTGGAGGAGCTGCTCCAGCCTCCCCCAGGCTGGACTCACACAGTTCCCACAAATGGGAGCACCACGAGATCACCTGGCTCTGCACTGCACAGCTCCAGGTTACGGCCTGACCTCCCAGCCAAGGGCAGAGCTGGCAGCTCCCTGCCTTGTGCTGCCTCTGGAGAAGTTAATTTCCAAGAGTGGGGGAGATAAAGAACAAGAGACCAAGTCCAGCCCAACCAGCCTAACCTGGGGTTTCACCTACCTGGGATGTCCCCCACACTGTCCTGTCACTTGGCCACCATCACTTGGCCAGGACAGGGTACAGGGGCTGCCTTGGCATGGGGAGCATCCTTACCCCACATCAAGAGGTCTCCTCTGTGCTCTCCCAGCAGGAATTAACTCCCCTGAGGTGTGGGCAGCTCTGGGGGTTCTACTGCCTGTCAGAGGTGCCTGGGGTCATTGGGTCCAAACCTGCACAGGGCAGGGAGCCACCAAGCACCTCCCTGCCCATCCTGTGGCCCCGCAGCCTCCTTGTCTCACCTGCCCAGTGCCCCCCAGCCCTCCCCAGGGAGCCACACAATCCCTCTCCTTTCCCCAGTGGAAGCTGTGGCCATGGCCCACCACCCCATGGGTCCCACAGCTGGGCCACTGGCCAGTCCCCTACCATGGAGGCACCAGACGTGGGGGCAGGTAAAGTGCCGTGGTTACCATCTGCAACTGGACTGAAAAGCTTTGGGATGTCCCCAGCCACCTCCCAGAGCAGAAGGAAGAGGCTGGGACCGCCAACCCCCTGGGACGGGCACTCACTGTCTGCCCCAGGCCCCCTCCCTGCCACCCCTCCCCTCTCCACGTGCACTTTTTCTCTGCTTAAAAGATAAATGGCTTTTGCTTAAAAATAGGGTAATTAATTTCCCACCTAATTAATGCAGAAGCTTAGATCACTTCCCCCCCCCCCCCAGGATGCCAAAATAGATTCTCAGGACTGGAGGGAGAGGAAAAGTTGCTTTGATGAGTCACCCGGGGCTCTCATTTAACTATTTCTGTGCTGGCAGAGAAGAGCCATTGGGGTGGAGCCTGCAACTCCAGGGAATCCAGCTCATGGATCAAAGAGAAACGGGAAAGGGGCTCTCCAGGCTCTGCAGTACCAGCGAGGTGGGTGTCGGCTCCCGGGGAAGCTCCTCCATCCCATCCCCGGGGCCAGGATGAGGAGGCTCCCAGGACAAGGAATCTCCTGGGACAAGTCTACAACAAAAAAAAGCTGCTCAAAAAACTCGAGGTTAGCGTGGACGTTCCCTGCCCCGCTGGAGAGCGGGCTGGGGCTGGCGACGGGCACCAGAGACCTACAACCAAAGAGGCTGGTTACGGGCAGCGGGGGAAGCGCAGGAGCAGCTCAGCATCCCGGCAAGCGCAGCCACGGCAGCGGAGCGAGAGGCCGAGCGGATGCAGCGCGGCGAGACCCGGAGCTCCCGCCACCGGGCCGGGGACAAGCGGTGACCGATGGAGGGCACGGGTGCAGGGGGAAGCAGAGCGGTGGCACCGTCCCCGCGCAGCCCCGCGGACCCAGCGCACCCAGGGCTCGGCCCCCCGACACCGTCAACTTACTAACTACGGGCAGGGGCACCTCAAAACCTGGCCACTTCAACATCGGGGCTGCAAGGGAAACAGAAGGCACGTTGGAGGACACCGGGACGCTTGACGGGAACAGAAGGTCGTGGTTAAGGAGAGACTTAAAGGCTCCGAGCCGGCGGCCCCAGAGCCCGCTGGCCACCCCGCAGCAGCACGTCAGGCAGAGGAAACAGGAGGAAAAAAGAAGAAAAAGGAGGAAAAGTCGTGTTTATTGAGTCGCTGGTGCTGCGAGGAGGGGAAGGAAGGGCACGGCCAGCCGGGAGCCACCTGGGGAGCGCAGGGGTCGGGCACGGCGGGGCTGCGGAAGGGAGGGGGGGGCTTCCTTCCCCCCGCGCCGGCCATCCCCGCTTTCCCAGAGCCGGGAAAGCGCAGCCGGAGCCTTGGCATGCGGGAGCAGCAGCAGCATCACCCCCTCAGGTGCTCACAGAGGGGGGGGGGCCGGCTCTTAAACAGTTGTCGCTGCTCCCGCTCAGCGAAGCTGTTTAATTCAGCGAGCACGGGCAGCAGCCGGAGCCCCCCAGGGCCGCCCCGCGCCGAGGGATGGAGCAGGGAACAAAAAACACGGCATGGCAATGTGCGGTGGGCGATGCAGGCGGTGAGGGCAGCACACAGGCACGGCAGCCGAAAAAGACACCGAGGCCCAGCTCAATGCAATAAATAAAACTTTTATTCAAACAATAACTCAGTACAGGGCACAATTCTCTCTGGCTTTTAAAAAAAGTTTTTTCAGCACTTTACAATCTCCACACAGGCTTTGCTAGGCTGGGTTTGTGGGTTCCCCCCCTCCCCCCCACTCTCTGTCAGTCAGCGTGAAATATCCTGTGTTAAAAATCTTTAGCAAAATTCGGACATCGATGCAGGAAGGGCTCAGAACAACGTGCCTGTAGGCGAGGAGATAACCCAAAAACTGGTCCGGGGGGAGTCTATTGCCAGCAATGTCCCAGTAAACAGGCAATGTCAGAGGTCTTAAAAATCACATCAGAAAAAAGCGTGAACAGCTTTGCAGTGGAGACGGCCACGGGCACTGGGAGGGCACTACGGGCCGGGCGAGCGCGGGAGCGGGACCCCAGTGCCAGGTGGGAGCCCCCCTGGGCACTGCCGAGCCCACCGTGGGGCACAGTGTGGGGGCTGCCTCGCCCAGGCCCGGTTCAGGGATGCGAGTGTGTCCTCGGACCCCCAGCCCTAACGTGAGGTAACAATACCTTGCTACAAAAAAATATATATATATATTTATAAAACAACCAGGAGTAACCCTTCCGGGGGGGTTCCCACGGCCGGCGGGACCCCAGCCCAGAAGCAGCCCTTTCCCCGGGGCAGGGGGTCTGTGCCATCCGCTTCTCCCAAAGCCACCGCGCTGGGATGGAAGCGGATCGGGCCGAGGGGGAGGCGCGGGGACGCTGCCCCCCCTCCGGGAACGGCATCCCGGGCGCGGGCATCCCGGATGCTCGGTAACAGTACAGACACCAGAGGCCATGCATATGTGTTCCAGTCTGGGAGTTTGGTCCAGGCTCGTGCGGGGCGGCCGGCGCGGCCCCGGGGGGGACAGTGCATCGCTAACATCACACGGGAGGACAAAAACGGGTCCCACTAAGTGTCAGCTGCGCTCGGGCTGCGAGCACAGGCAGTTTCTGCTCCGAAAAGGCTTCAGAAACAAGGGCACTGTGAACACCAGGGAGGGGTGAGAAGCACCATGGTTTCCTTGAAGATCACGAGAGTTTCAAATCCAAAAGAAGTAGAGAAAGAGAAACGAAAGGGAAGGAAAGAAAAAGGGGGGGGAAAAGAAGCAGAAAGCTCTTCCAAGCAGCAAGGGGCCGCCGCGAGCCCGGGTGTCCTCACACCGTTGATACCAAACTGCCACTGCCGCTGCGGAACAAAGCACAGAGATGCCAGAGTGGCCGGGACCGCCGGCGAGGCTGCACCGTGCCGGGAGCACAACTCCCACCCGGCACCGCGGGGACCCCGCCATGGGATCCCATCACGGACACCTCCACCCCAGCCACGGCTGTGGGCTTAACCCCCAGAGCGAGACGGGGCAGCACCGAGGCAGAGGGGACGGGGAAGGTGCCACGGAAAGACCCTGAGAGCGCGCGCTCTCCGTGGCCTCGTTATCCAGGGGCAGGCCCGGAGGAGGTCGGGGAGACAGGACTCTCTGGAGGAGCACGAGGCTGGGGACACCAGGGCTGGCCCTGGGACCTGCCCTCCCCGGGTCCCTCCACGCTCACAGATGACACCTGCACTGTGTTCCCCACTGCTGGCCCCATCCCAGCCACTGCCAGTACCCGGGGAGCCCGTGCAGGGACCCCCATGGGGACACGGCCTCACGGCTTCCCCCGCAGCCAACACCAACAGCCTACAGGGAATGTGACAGGAAGGTGACATCTTACCTGCTGACAGACCTCGTCCCGTAGTCATCGAGACCCTGCAGAGAGGAGGGAGGAAGCACAGTGAGGGGGGATGTGGGCTGTGCCTGTTCAGGTGCCACCGGAGGGTCACGAACAGACCAAAGTGCATCAGGACCCAGGGACGCCGGGGCCGAGAGCCGATGCATTTGGAGAGGAAAGGGAGATATGGAGATGGTTGGAGTGGGATTCAGACAGCAGGGAGTGAAGTTGCACCACTCTCTGCAGAATTTATCTGAGCAGACACAGGAAAAAGGCAGCTGGGAGAGCCCTGCTCTGCTCTGCCCTGCCCAGCCCTTCCGTGAAACTCAGCTCCATCTGCTTCCGAGATGCCAAACACTTGGAAAGGGACTGAACAAGTTTTAAGACACCAGTGAAATGTTCTGTGAAAAGAGGGTTTGTCTGTATTAACTCCCACCAGAAACCCACAGGGTTTTGGACCATTTTCTCCTTCAGCCGGTGCTGGACGGGCTTTAGGGAGGGACTGAAGGGAACTGAGCTTGGAGAACATCCCTTAAAGACATCCCTCCTGAGTGAAGACCTGCCATGGGATGAGTGGAGCAGCTCTGCTCTCCATTACAAACACAGGATCACTGCAGGAAGGAGTGGGAGTCACTGACCACGCACCAGGGATCAGAGACCCACCTTCCCACTGTCCCAGGAATGCTCTCAGTCACAAAATCCAGTCCCAGCAGCAAATCTTGCCAGGAAAACCCCGCAAACAGCAAGAAGTGGGGCTGTGCTTCCACCCCACTCCCTGCAGAGAGGACCAGACCCCAGCTGGAGCACACTGTTGAAGGGTCAGGTGCTGAGTGGCCATCTCTCCCCCTCCTCATCCTCTCCCCACCTGCTGGCACATGATGCCAGTGTGGCTCATCCCACATGCTCATTTGGTGGGATAGCTCCACTACACCAGTGGCCCCTGGGTTAGGCTGATCCCATCTACATGTCCATCCTCCCTAGCTCATTATCTGAGAAGCCCTGAGCTCTCTTTGGACACCTTCCAGAGCCCTGGCTGGGGTCTGCCCCAGCCCCACCATGGGATTGTCACCGGCTTGAATTGGCATGTACCAGAGAAAACGCTTCCAGCTGCCTGTGAGCAGCCTGTTTCTGGTGGGGGACTCCCATGGAGTCAGCAAGTGTTGTCCTTTGGGGGTTTACGGGGCCGTTTTGTGCCATTGCCCCCCGTGCCTTGCCCATCTCCCCCCATCCACAGCTCTTCTCTCTTGCTGCCTCCCTGCAGCCCTCGTCCCTTTTCCCCAGGAGAGCTGGGAGGCAGGAGCAGGGCCCCAGGCAAGGCACGTGGGCCACCAGGCAAAAACCAGCCAAAGTGCCGTAAATCCCAAGGGAAACATTGCGTGCGTTGGACTTACAGCTGTCGACCTAGCGTAAGGCTTGTAGTGAGCGGAGGGTGCTTGGCAGAGGCCACTGGAATAGTCTTTAATTGCACACCCATAGGGCATTAGGTAGTCCTAAAACAACGAACAGAGGTTGGAGAGCCGCCCTCCAGCACCCCCACGCATCCGCAGCACGCCGGGACCGGGAACGCGCTCCCGCACGTCCCATCCGGGCGGGACGGGGACGCTGCAGACCCCCAGGCACCACGGCCAGGGACCACGGCCAGGGATTCGCTCCAGCATCCCCCACCTCCAGAAGGCCCCCCCCGGCGCAGGAGCAGCCCCGGTGGTGCAGGCTCACCTGGGAGAAGGCGGGCACGGCCACGCTGTACGGTCGTTGTTTGAAGGCGTTGCCGCCCTGCGCCGGGAAGGCCTGGGAGGCCATGCCGTAGTCGGGGGGCGGGATGGCGATGTCGTCCTTGTCCAGCAGGTTGCCGGTGCTGCTGCTCTTCCCTTGCTGCAGGCTAGGGGGAGAGCCAGAGCAGAGGCATCAGCACCAGCCCCCGCCGTGCAGAGACCCCCAGGCCACTCGCCCACCCGTGGCAGGCCCCCCAATGGCAAAATCCACCTCGAGCCAGCGACCACCTGCCCGTGCTGGGAGTTACTTCTAACAAGAACTCCTAAATAATTCCTAACTCCCACCCCAAGTCCACAAGGCCATCCTGGAGGAGGCACAGGGGCCCCCTGGCACCATACTCCTACCTGGTGTGGACCCGCTCGCTGCCATCGTTGTCGAGGACCCGCGTGTAGGAGAAAGGAAACCAGCCCCTCCTGAAAGGCAAAGGCAGGGGTGACTCCAAAGGTTTATCCACGCAGGATCCAGACGAGGCTGCCCCTGAGGACACCCCCCAACACTCACATTTTGGTTTTCTCGCTCTCTCCGTAGTGCCAGCCGTCCCGGGCCTCTGGGACCAGCAGTGTGATGAGGTCGCCCTCCTTGAAGCTCAGGAGGGTGCTGTTATCCCCGGCAGCGTGAGAGAAAATGGCCTGAACCCTCGTCCTGCCGTTCCTCTCGAGCCCGGCCGCCATGGAGCTGGAGCGTGGCAGTGTCTTGTTTTCAGCTAGAGGGGACAGAGACCAGTAAGTGCCCCAAGTCCTTGAGCCCACGGCCATACCCAGGCACAGGACAGATCCCAATCCTTCCTCAATTCAGCCCTTAATTCAGTGTGGCTCACACCTTCCCCCTGAACAAACAGGTTCAGACTCTTGGCATCGCCCACCAGCTGCAGCAAAGGGAGAAGCCTCCCTGTGCCAGATTCCACAAGATTTTCCTCCTGGAAATCCTGTGAATCCCCATGGCAGAGCCCAGTTCCATCACTTGCTAAGCGCCAGCTCACGAGGGACAGGCAGCATTTGACACCAGGGGGATGCTGTCAGCCACTGCCCCATCACCACCAGCATTCCTGATAACCGTCCCCACCATGGCTGTAGGTGGTTCCTGCCAACCTCTCCTTGAGCACCAGCTGGCATAGCTGGCACAGCCGGACCCAGGCCCCCCAGCAGCCCCCCGAGGGGAGGACGGGGCCTCACCTGAGGCGTAGCTGTTTTTCGGTGGCACGTTTTTGCGAACTGGGAGTGTATTGGAGTAAGAGTCACTCAGCTGCTTCTGAGGCTGGGGAGGAGATAAAGATTTGGGCTGTGCTGGCTTCATCTCAGACCAGTGGTTGTACCCGTCGCTGTCCGAGCCGGAGACTCCGTTCATGACCGGCACGGCCTCCTGCGCCGACATGCGCTACGGAGAGAGGAGGGGAGGGGAACACGGGGAGTGTCTCCGTTAGGTATCCCAGCACAGCTCGGGGGACGGGGCAGATCAGAGCTTCAGCCTGTTTGGTTTAGCTCCCCACCCAAAACACAGTGCTCAGTGGGAGCAGTGGGGTCACCTCCAGGGTATTTTACTGCTCTGAGCTGCCTTGCGCCTCCTGAGCTCTACTGCTCGGCTCGTGCCCCCACATCACGGGGGAGACCCTCTTCTGAAGGGTGTTGCATCCCAGGGGTCACTCCAGGGGCATTCTCTCACAGTTACTGGGGTACCCAATTTAGTCCCACAGCTCTGGGACCAGCCTAACAACTGGGACCAGCCTTGCCAGGCAAGTCCAGCTCGTGGGTTCCCCAAATCACCCCTGGGAGCCCCTGTCCCCCCAGAGCTCGGCAACCCCAGTGGGATGGGATGGGATGGGACAGGCTGCCCATCCCCACGCCAGGCTCCTTCCCACATCCCAGGATGGCACATGCATGGAGCTGCCCATCCCTGCGGGTCAGTGACAGCCCATCCAAAGGCCACTTGCCGAGGACAGCGGTGACAGGCCCGGGCTCGTCCCTCCGGCTTTGCTCACAAGGGCAGGACAGCTTCCACCACGGAGATACTTACTCCTACAAAAGGTGCCAGCTCCGGGGGGACAGGGAGAGGTTTGGCACCAGGGATGGGGTCAGAGATGATGAGGTTGGACTTGGATGTGGACAGAGGGCTGGGCATAATGGTGCCATTGCTGCTGGCAGCCATCTGCTGCATCAGCTGTATGGCGCGGTCCGGGATCTTGTTGGGATCCGAGCAGGACTGCTGCCACAGCGGCAGCTTCTGTGTCAGCATCTCCTTCCCCTGCAAGAGGAAAACAAGGGGTGAAGGCACAGCATGAGGAAAAACGCTCCAGCTCTGTCCTGCTCCCTGGGCAGCTCCACATGGATCCATGGCTGAGCGGATGCGGGACTGATCAACAGCTCTGTGCATGGCATGGGCAAGATAACACACAGGGACATCCTGCTCCCAGGCTCTGATGGCAGCTGAGCCAGGGAGGTGTCATGGAAAAGGGGAAGGAGGGAAGGAAAAGGTAATGCATCTCCCTGGATTATTCCGAGACATCCTGTGTGCAGCATCTGCAGGCTGTAGGGAGCTGGGCACGGCCCTGGGCTCTGTGTGGAACAAGAACTAAAGCCTGCCCAAAGGCTTGGCAGGGCACAGGCCATGCTCCCTGCTGTGCCCACATCCCAAGGGATGAGCGGCATTTTTTGGGTGCTCAGCCCTGACAGCCTCCAGCTCCCCTCACCGCACCCAAACTCACTGCTCCCTGCCTGTGGCAGGACCAGCAGCCACCTGCTGCCCTGCTCCAAGCCAAGGGGGGAAAGATGGAGCTGAACTTGTCCTTATTCTCCCAGGATGTACCAGCATCCCATCGTGTGACTGAGGAGAAAGATTCCCAAACCCCCTGAGGTCACTCCCCAACTACAGCAGAGGGTGACCTGACCCTTCTGCCTGACTTCACCTGGAGACAACTTGTTCCCTGTGTATCAAAACCCCACTAAGGGGGGTAATTTCAAAGTCCCAGCACATTTCCCCAGTATGTCCCAGCAGCTCCAGCCTTGGCATGGCCTTGGGACCCTCCAGGAGCCACAGGGAACAGTGGGATGGAGTTTTTACCTGGACACCCACCATAACTCTGGACAAACCACCTGCAAAGTCCCTCCAGCAAAATCACCCTCCGTGTGCTGCTGCAGCAACAAGTTTTTGGCTCGTGCCTGCTGACCCCCGGCCCCGGGGGGATGTTTTTCCCTCCTGCACTACGCTCGCCGTGCCAAGCGTGGATCCTTCCCGCGGCGCAGCGCGAGGACAGCACTGACTAATCCCAACTCCCTCTCCTGCTCCCGGTGCCAAGCGTGGCAGTGACAGATGGCTGCTGTGAGCCACGGAGGGCGGTGCTGGGGAACAACCAGAACGGGAGCACGAGGCTGCAGGAGCAGCACTGGCGTTCCCAGCCCTCGTCCGGATGGATTCTGCTCTGGGCCAATATGGGATGCTGCCGCTTCCCAGCCCTTGGCCCAGGCAGCCACAGGCAAGAGGGATTAGGAGCAGCTGTTCCTGCTGGGGCATCTTGCCTGTGGTTCACCTGCTGGTCCGTCATTCCCCCCGTCCCTTGAGCTGCAGCAGCTGCACCAGTTTTGGCTTGTGGAATATCAGCCTGTTCTACAGGCAGCAGCTTGAGATGGGAGCATCCCCCCGGGGACGGGGCAGCCGGGACGGCCCCCGTGGGTGCGGCTCACCTTGGCGTGGTAGGTGATGGCACTCTTGGCCACCGCGCACTGCTTCTCCACCAGGAAGCAGAACCGTCTCCTCTCTTCCGTCAGAGCTGTCTTGTAGCCATCGGAGACGTAGTTTTCCAGCTCCCCTTGCTTGTTGCTGATGGCTTCGATGTACTAGAAGGGGGAGAGGAGCGGGGAGGGGGCTGCCGTCACCGCTGCCCACCGAGCACGGGGCAGGGGGTGCTGCAGCATCCGCGGAGAGGGGCCAGCGATGGGGGCAGCAGGCAGGGAGCCCCCCCCAGAGCAGGACACGCACACATGCGCCTGCACAGCCCCTCCAACCCGCCCTTACTCATCGGAGCCCCCCACGCAGAGGCGCTGACTCAGCTCGTGGGCTGCCGGGACGAGCCGTACCCGCGTGGCCGCCCGCTCACCAAACGGGCTCGGAGGCGCCCGCGGGGGCCGGGGGGGCTGCCCCGATGGCCCGGCCCTGGCAGCGGCCCCCGCAGCCCCCGGCTCGCCCCTGCCAGCGCACAAAGCGCCGCGGCTCCCGGCCCAGGCTGAACGCCCCCAGCCCCCTCCCCTGCTGCCCGTGAGGAATCCCCGCCTGCTGTCCATCGCCGGCTGGGCAGGGCTGTGCTGCTGGGAACGGGGGGCTGCGGCGGGATGGCACCCTCCAACACACACAACCACCGGTGATGCTAAAACTACCATCAGTGCCTTCCGCCTGCGTTTGCCAGTCAGCCACTGGGAGGCAGGGCCAGTGCCAGGGCAGTGCCGCACGCTGGCACAGGACCTCCTGATGAGGACTGCCAGGGTGGCTATTCCCAGCTGCCCACCCCAGGGCTGGCAGACGCTGTGGCCCTGCCAGTGCCAGGCAGAGATTCCACAAATGCGGCAGCCAGAGGCTCCTCCGCTGGCTCCTGCTCTCCCTGCGTGCCGTGTGCCAGCACGGCTATGCCATGCCAAGCTTTGCCAGCGCTGGCACACGGGGCTGGGGGACATGGCTGCTTTGCCCTGGGAGATGGGAACGTGGCACAGGGGACTGTGGGACTGCAGAGTTCCACCAGCACCCCCGAGCACCACCAGCACAGCTCCCCAACCTGGCCGCTTTCTCCTCCCTGCAGCCCTTTGGATGCCCCCAGCTCCACTGCAAGGAGCTTCCCACCTGTGGTGTGGCACCAGGAGAGCAGCATCTGTCACCCACCCATTGCTGCCCTGCCCTGTGACACCTCCTTGGCACCGGCTCTTCCCTGGGATGGCAGCACCAAGCTGGAAAGCCACAACCAAACCCCAAGCCCAGGCAGGGCTGGACCTACTTCAGGCAGCCTGAGCTTCAAGACAGGAATTAAAGTGGAAATTCAGGGCCCAAAGCATCTTTGCTGCTTTCTTCACGGTTATCAGTTATTTTTAGCACGCTACAATATTTATTAGCAGACACATAAAATGGAGCAAACCAACAAAAGCAATGAGATTCAGTGACATCCCAGACTTCAAAGGGGTATTATTTCGGAGCTGGACCTGGTCCTGTTCCCACCCTGCTCTGAGCCTCCCCCCAAGAGCAAATCCTGTGCAGGGCTTGGGCCAGATCCAGCAGGTTTTAGGTCCCCCCACGTGCACCAACACAGGTGGGGGAAATAGGTTAAAAACCCAGTTTGCAACAACCAACCCTGTTTCCAGGAGAGTTCCTTCCCCCCCTCCCAAAATCAGAAAATCCAGTGCAGATGCCTGCAGTCAAGGAACAGAAGTGAGGGGAACTGAGCTGGTGCCACTGGGCACAGGAGAGAAAATGGTGGAGGTTGTGGCGTCACCCCCAAGCAGAGGTATGGAAAGCTGGTGGCAACTGGGCCGGCAGGACACAGGGAGGGGGCGGCAGCAGCCCCGGCCAGGCCGGGGGCGGGAGCAGGGGGAGGATGCGCTCGGGAAGGCAGCGCTCCCGCAGTGGGCTCGGGACAGCAGCACGCCGCCTCCTCCCGGGTATTATTAGCTGGGAACAGCACAGGGACAGAGCCCAGAGGCGTCAGCATGGCAGTGGTGATGGGAGCCAGGGGGATGGATGCCCCCAGTGCCAGCCCAGAGAGCCCCCAGCTTCCCCAGGGTCTGGTGCTCCAGCTCCTCCATCGCAGCTCTGCCACACCCGGGACGGATCGAGCACTGCTGTCCCCACACACAGCTCCCCAGAAAGTTCCTGTCCCAAGGGAAGCACCAGGACGACGCTCCCAACCCCTGCAGGGCCCCGTTTCTGAAAGGAAGCACAGCACAACCCTGAAATAGCAGGAGCATGGGAGTACACACAGACCCCGACCCCCCAGACTCATCCTGCTTAATTTACTAACTGGGCCATAAAGAACGAGAAGGTGAGGACTGAAATGAGTCCAGCTCCAGCTAATTTGGTTCAGCAGCACAAGGCCCATCCCGCCACCATTCCCTGGAGGAACACCATCCCCAGGTCAGCCACTGCCATGCCCTGGCACGGCAGGCGGGCACAGCTCCAGCCCAAACACACCACAACACAGGGAGAAACCCTTATCTTAGCAACGTGAGAGCTTCAGTTCTAACCATGATTTAAATATGCAGGTACAAGCTTTATTTACATCCCTGCTTGCAGGCTGGTTTTGCAAGGATCCTGCTAATTCCTCAGCTGAGGAAAGGCTTGTCTCAACAGCTCAGCCAGTCGGAACACGCCGCTTTGCGAGCACAGAGCCCACGCTCTAAACTTAGTACTCAGAGCTTTATATACTTTATGTAAATATGCTCCGTGTGCCATTGATTTACCCAGAGCCTCGATTTTACTCGTTATTCCATTACAAAATGGCGAGCGACGCTCCTTGTTCACGAGGGGCTTTTCAGTTTGGGTTTGCTCAGAACAACAGGGAGCTTTCAGATAATGCCCAGAAAGGTAAATTTAAATAAAAACCCCATCAGAGGTGCCAGATGCACAGGGGGAAAAGTCACACACAAAGCACAGTGTAAAAACCACAGGACCGTACTCGACGGAGAGGCTCTGGCTTAACTAGGAGCTTCAGGCTTCACCTGCAGCCAGGTGCCCACCAGGACTCAGGGCTGCTGCTCATGTCTCCACTCCCCAGGAACGGGGGGAACTTGCAGCCACCCCACGTTTTGAGCCCCAGCCAAACACCTCTGTCAGCTTGGCACGAACTGATACTCCAAGCAAGGGCTGGGGGAAGGTGCTTCCCCCCAGCCTTGGTGCACTCAGGCTCTGCAGCAGCCTTTCCAAGGCCCTCCCCAACAAGCACCACTCAAGTGCTGCATTGTAAATTGAGACCTTGATTTAGGTTGTCAGCTTCAAATTCACATTTTAAGCATCATCTAAATAAAATTCCCAGTTTAAAGAAGGAAAAAAAAACCCAATTTATGACCCGAGCAGGCAGGGAACCAGCCACAGCAGTGGTCATGGCTGTGCCCAAGGCCAGAGCAAACACTGGAGCCACCCAACAGCCCCAGAAAATCTTTTCTGGGTTTCTAGGTTGGAGAGGCCTCAAATAACTCCCCCGTCCCCCCCCGCCTCCCGCATCCACTTCCAATTCGCGGGAGCCGCTGACCTAATTAGCAATGTCAGCACGTGGCGGTGCCGGGCAGAGGCTCTGGCACAAGATGCTGCCCGACACAGGTCTGGCAGAGCCAGGGCCCCTGCCTGGTGCTGGGGTGGACCCCCAGCCGTGGGGGCTCAGCCAGGGACCCCCCCAGCGCCCCGGCACACGAGCAATGCTTGACCACCCTGGGCAACCTCCACCCTGCAGCCCAACCGAGTGACCCCCAGAGTCAGGCAGAGAATCAGGAACACGAGGGGGTGGGAAGGAAAGGAGCTGCTGCCAAGGCCCAGCTCGAGCGGCTGCTGCCGGCCCCGGCACAGACAGGCAGGGCACACACAGCCCTGCCGTGCTGCTGACACCTTCCCAACACCACAGCGACAGATCCAGGGGCGTGAAGATCAAAGAGCAGCTGGGAAATGTCAAGACCCGAGCTGCTTTCAAGCACACGCTGCTGTCAGAGCAGGTAGAGCAGCACCATCATCACGGCGCTCCCGCCGAGCCTTTGATAACCCCATCCCGACTGGGAAATCAGTTCAGACTGTTCCATCCCAGCCTGGAACGGGCAAACTGGCTGGGAATATGAGCCCAGGGCAATGCTGAGCCCCACCGCAGCAATCATCACTGCAGACCCTTCTTGGTGATTGGATGCATCCAGCACTAATCAGGCTGAGAGAAGGACTGGGCCCAGGAACAAGCAGGAAGAAGCTGCCTTGGGGTCACCAGTACACCACAGTTTGGGCTGCCAGGGCACCACAATGCTGAGTTTTGGGGCCAGAAAGCCAAGGGGAACACATGGTGGGCATGCTTCTGTCCTGCACCAAGAGGGATGCAGAGCAGGAAGGGACTGTGCCACCGCACCAGCTCCAGCCGGTGATCCCCAGGAGGGATTGCTCAGGATCAGTGGCACAGAGCAGTGGAAAAAGACAAAAGAAAAGGTCAGGGAAGCAAGAGGACTCTGAGCCGTGCTGGATCGATGCAGCAGGCTGAAATACCTGGAAGGAGTAAACACAGAGAAAAGGGAGGATTTATTTAGGGAACCACGAGGGAGAATAGCTAGAAAGTAATGGGATAAAATAAAAAAGAAGTTAGGCTGATTAGCAGGGCAAGAGCATCTGAGCTGGGGAACAAGGCAAGTGAGCTGAAACCCTACCATGGCATAGAGCCAAAAGTGAGGAGAACAACCAGCCAGGGATCCTCAGCCCCGACAGCTTTCCCTCATTCCCAGAAACTGCTCCTTGCAGGGAAGCTGGCAGACCCCCCAGAGCCACAGGACCCTCCCCCCAGAACCACATGGGCACCCTGGAGCCCTGCACCTTCCCCAGGGAGAGGACAACCTCCCCCTGCCCTGCCCAGGCACTGACATCTCCCTGCACTGCCCCTGCCGTGCTGCCCAGCAGCCTCCCCGCTCCCGCTCCAGCCAAAGCCTGCGCTGGCCGCTGGGACACAGCTGCTGATGGTTATCCAAGGTGATGGACAACGCAGAGCGGATCCTGGGGAGCCAACCCCAAGAGTCCCCGTGCTCCAAGGACACCAGCCTGCCTTCCTCCCCCGAGAAGGGCTGTCTCCCCTCGTTATGGTCCCTGTCTCACACATCTGCTCACTGGGCACATCCCTTCCCCGCTCCCGCTCAGCACCAGCCACGCACACATGTGACATTACATAAAACTCAGGGAGCAAAGCAGCAGGGAAGCACTGGCTCCAGCCAGCTCTGCGGGGGCTTCACCAGCAGCTGCTCCAAACACTCCCTCCATACGGGAACACCCCGGAGCAGCAGCTCAGTGCACAGGGTTTGGTACCAAAATGCTCATCAGACACAGCTCTGAGCTGCACAGGCACTTCCAGGGAACACTTCCAGGGATAGGGCAGCCACAGCTTCTCTGGGCAACCTGTGCCAGGGCCTGCCCACCCTCACAGGGAAGAATGTCTCCCCAATATCCAATCCAACCCTGCCCTCTGGCAGTGGGAAACCATTCCCCCTTGTCCTAGCACTCCATGCCTTGTCCCAGGTCCCTCTCAGCAATCTTGAAGCCCCTTTAGGCACTGGAAGGGACTCTGAGGTTTGCTCAGAGCCTTCTCTTCTCTTGCTGGGTTTGGGCACACGCCCTCCCCCAGCCTAAATCCTAATCCAACCTGGAGAGAATCACCTGGACCGCTGAGCTTTTAGAGTCCTTCTCTATCTGACTTTCACATAAACCTCCTAACCTGGTTTGTGCAAACTTTGTGTCAGTTAGAGCTTCCTGACCTACACCTAAAATTACTTCTCCTGATGGGAATATCCAAATGAGGTTTCAATGACAGAAGTTCATAAATTCCCCCAGGTTATTTGGTACAGTGGTATTTAACGCTTAAAATATTCCCACAGGAGCAAGGACAGGTGTGGGCAAAAGAGAGATCAGGGCAGAGGCTGAGCTCAGCCCCCACAGGGTCACCCACTGTCACTCAGGTCAGGTACAGCTTTTCACCACAAACACCCAGCCTCAGCTTTGCTGTTTAGGCTGAATTACAACCACTTTGTCTCAGGACGGTGCAGAAATCCAATTGCTCACAGCACTAATAAGATTTGATAAATAATTTGAAGCAACATAACTTCATTGCTGAGCTGCTGATTCAATCCAGGTCCCAAACCCATCATGACCTTGATTTCATGGCTTGATCACAACCAGCCTTTAATGAAATTACAGCACTTGAGCTTCCTCGGTGATTGTTTAATCTTAATATTGTTTTCATTCTTCTTCATCAAAGACATGAAGTGAATGGGATTGGTTTGCTCTCCCGGTTTTCAGCACAGGTCAGAGCCCCATCTCAGTCACTCCTCGAGGAAGATGAGCCATGCGAGGCAGGCGGCTGTCTCAGCCCTCAGCCCTCGTGCGGAGCAGCAGCTCGCGACTGATTCATAAGGAACAAAAGCCTGGCTTAATGCAGCGTTCAGCAGCAGCAACCCCCAACCACAGCATGGCCCTGACCCTGACAGGCAGGGCTGGGGAGCTGCAGGATCACTCCTGCAGCCTAATGGCACTGGGAGCTGCTTCAGAGCTACGGGAGCTGTCTGCACTGCAAACCACGAGGTGTTTTAACTCCTCAGCCATTTAATGCTGCAACACTCGTCCTCATCCCTGAAACTCCACAAAATCAGCACAAGAGAGTGGCTGGATGAGGTGGGATGTGCAGGCAAGGCTGGATCAGCTCTCCCCATGCAAGGAGGGGCTGATGCAGCTCAGGAGAAGCCTCCTGCAAGAGTCCCTGAGCATCACACCTCCTCAACCCCCCTGCTCCAAAGCTCCTGCTCACCAGCCATGGGATAAATCCCTGCTGAACTTCAGCATTTATTTCTTTACAAGGGGGTAAAATCTGAATTAAAGAGTAAGAGGGGAGACATTTGGGCTGTTTTACTTGGCTCTCTGATTGATCCAGCAGAATGTGGAGCCAGAGCCACACCGCTGTCCCAGCCCAGACAAGGGGTGTCCTCTGCCACTCAGCAAAGCAGAGCCTGGATGGCCCCAAATCTCCTCTCACCTTGAGGGATGTTACATAAAGCAGGCCCTGGAGCTCCCTGCAGGACAGCACTGCCACTGCTGCTCCTCCCACACGTGTCCCACCCACCCGTCTCGCTGCCAGGCGATGACAGGATGTGGTCACTCAACAAGTGGTGAAGAGGCAGAAAGGAGCAATTCTGCTTCCTGGAGCATTAAATATGAAGAAAGATGATGACAGAGCATCAGACTCCTGGCTGCTGGAGCAGCTTATGTGCATGAGTCCTCAGAAGAGCGAGATGTTGTTGCTGTATTGAAGGAGGTGACTGATGCAGCTACCAGGACGTTTCCATCAACAGCAGCTTCTCCCACGATGAGACAAGTAACCAGCCCCAGCCCATCAGGAGAGCTCCATCCAGCCGTGGCTGAGCCGCCTGTGGTCCCCAGGCACCAGCCTGGTGCAGCCATCAGCATCCCAAAAGCGTCACAAGGTGCCTCCAGCAGCTTTGAGGACGGCACCAGGGGTTTGGCAAGCGGCCACAGGGGTGGCTTTGGGCCAGCCCAACAGACTGAGCACCACGCAGAGGGGGAGCTGCCTGGGGCTCTGCTTTAACCAGGATGAGAAAGACTTTTGTGGAGCAAAGCCCCACAAAGCTTTGCAGATGTTCCTGATCCACTCAGAGCCCAGTTCCAACCCCACAAAGCCCCACACAAGGCTCCCTCCTCGGGCCAGTGCCCACTGGACTCCCCTTGCTGCAATCCCTCTGCTCTCTGATGCCCAGGCAGAGGTAAGAGCAGCATCGAGGGTGGCCCAAAACACTCTCCTTTTCTGTTAAGGAAACACCAGCTCTGCAGGCAGTGGAGAGCAGAGGGGGACTGCCCTCTTGGCTGAATCCAGCAATTTTAACTTTGTATTTTGATCTAAAGGAAAGCAAACCCCCACTGTGCACAGCTGGGCAGTCACAAAATCACAGAATATTCTGAGCTGGAAGGGTCTCATAGCTCTCTAAGCTCAAAAGCCATCATAAGGCTTTTTCAGAGATAAGCGCTTCCTAAACACTTACTGCTGGAAGATTAAAGGGAATGAGTGCCTGATCCTGTTTCCCTGCCCAAAGAGCTGTGCTAACAGGACTATCCCATCCCTGCCACATCACAGCGGGAGGCTCAGCCCACCCTCCTCTCCCAGCTGCACACAGCCCAGCCTGTGATGGATTCCCTCCTCCTCCTCCGGGTGTGGGATGGGGATCCCTGCCCGCTGGCTGCCCGGGGGGTTTGGCAGCAGAGGGCTGGCTCTGGCAGCGCTTCTGCTCTGTTGTCCCCATCAGCAAGTGAAAGGGAGCAGAGGTTTGATCCCCATGTCCCCCACGCTGAGCTCGGTGCCTGACAGGGCTTTTCTCGCTCAGCAGGAATTTCGGAGCCGGGGCTTGTGGAGACGCCACGCTCAGAAGTGGTTTGAGCTGCTCAGCTCTGGAGAACACACCAGCCCCCCCTCAGTGGGCTGGACACAGAGCTGTGCTGTGCCAGCACCTTCCAGCCCCACTGCAGCACCTCCCAGCCCCACTGCAGCACCTCCCAGTGCTGGGGCTCCACACAGGACCCACACCCCAAGCGACGACAGCGGGTATGTTTCCCTCCTCCAGTACTTGTACTGATTCACACCACCATTTCCCAAATTTCAGTGCAATTGGGAATGCCACTTTCCCAGCACAGCCCTCCCCGTAACGCTCTGCCGGTGACTAAATGACATTAAATTCACCCCCACAAGCAAAGTGCCACTGACGTTCAGACCCCCTTCAGCACACAGGGATCACTGACATGTCACTGCCCGTGGCACCTGCAGAAACACACCCTGGTCCCAACACAACACACACTCCCACGCCTCGAGACGACACTCGGTAACTCCTGGATTCAGGTTTCACTCTCCCCTTTCCAAGCACTACTCGTGCTGCCATCATTCACCACCTCAACTCCCAGCAGCACCCGGCTGTCAGCCAGGGCACGATGGTGCATCAGTTATCCCACAGAGTTTGCCAGGACGGGCCGTGCTCCGGGCACAGCTCAAAGCGAAGGTTGCAGAGCGCAGGCGACGCGAAGTCCCGCTGCGAATCCATCGGCCCCTCGGCACGTGCTGGCACCGCCAGGACCCGCCTTGGGTGCTCCTCAGCGAGACCCCAGACCCGACTGCCCCTCTGCAGGGAATCCCAACGCCTCACCCCGCAGCACAGCCCCCGGCAGGTGCCGTGAGGGACCCCAGCCCCCCGAGGAGGTGGGTGCGGGAGCCCACGCGCCGTCACACCGCGGTGATTCACCGCGGCCGCCCCCGCCCCGCGGCCGCCCCCGCCGCAGGGAAGGGGCACCCGGCACGGCAAACACGCCAGCACAACACCGCCCAGAGGACGATGGCTCGGGCACAACAGAAATTAACGATCCCCTGGGTTTCATTCATGAAGCAGAAAGGTAAGGAGCACCGGCAGCGGCGGGTTGGGCAGGGTTAGGCCTCGGCGCACGCCCAGCACATCTGCTGAGCTCGCAGCCCCCACTCTGCACCACGGTGGCCATGAGAACAGCCTGTTCCACCGCTGGCTGCCACCCCCTCCCTCTCCACACCTCCCACACCCCACCAGAACCCCGAGTTCTGCTGGGCCCTTCCTCCAAAGAGAGCAGCAAGTCGTTATCTAAACGCTCGGGAGAGCTCGGCCACCTCCACCGTGCAGCACCGAGGACCTGCTGCCAGCCCAGGGACAACGCTCGTGTGTCCCCACCCGAGATTCTCATATCCCCCTGCCCAGGGTCCTACCTGCAGCTCCTTGTCTGAGTACTTCTGGGGGTTCTTGCTGCCTTGGCTCTTCTTCCGAAGTTTCTTCAGCTCTGCCTGGCACTTGTCGAGTGAGTCCCCCTTGCTCCTCTGCTCTGTCTGGTATTTTTTCAGTGCAGCCTAGACATGACAAGAAAAAGCTCTGAGCCCCAGTCACAGCTCCTGCTGCCAAGGGGTGACAGAAATAAGCAGAGACCCCCCCCACACCAAAAAGTGGGATCCCCATGGCCCAGAGAACAAGCAAGGGCTGCAACAGCCTGACACTGGGGACAACACTGTTCTGTGCGTGGTGAAATGTGTGACACTGGGGATCCTTCTGTAAACAGGGGTAGGAGCTATGGCAGGGGACAACATCCCTGGGCTGGGAGTGGGTGACAGGGGAGATGTGGGGGCACCCGAGCCAAGGGTGGTGCTGCCCGACCCGTGCCCGTAACTCACACTCAGGTACCGGGAGTCCAGCTCCACCTTCTGCTCCAGCTGCGTCAGGAGCTCGTTGTGGAAGGACTTGAGCTGCAGGGAGAAAGAAAACACACGGTTCTTGGGGAGGGCTGGCAAAGTGTGGGGGCCTGGGGGCACCAGATGGCAGTGGGGATGGCAGGTGAGCAGGGCTGCACAGACAGGCTGATGGCAGCGAGGGACACACACACTCACAGGGGGCCCAGCACACCAAACCCTTTGCAGCTCAACAAATCCACGTCAGAGGGGCTGGTGTCACTCGGACAAGGCATTTGGCACCAGCAGAGCCCCTGGCATGCCGGGCTGGGCACTCACCATCTCCTCCAGCTGGTTCTGGATCTGCCTGTGGACTTCTGCCATCTGGAAGAGCACGTCCCCTGCAAAGACAAGATGAAGGGAGGGGGTTTGAGGCACTGAGCTCAGGGGACACCCCAGGGCTGCAGGCACCATTCTCCTAGCAAGGAGGGATCCCAGAACCCAGGGAAGCCCTTCTCCCCCAGGCCAAGCACAGGGCACCCACAGTGGACAGACACGGCCCTGGCACTCGGTGCAGGTCACAGGACAGGGGGCTAAGCCCTGGGCTGGTATTTGCCTCAAAATCACTCGGCCTCAGGGGCTGAGCCAGGTGTGGGCAGCGAGGGCAGAGCCTGAGGGCAGAGCAGCTGCTGCCCGGGCATCCCCACCGCAGCCAAGCAGTCCCAGCTCTGCTCCGTCACTTCCTTTCTTTCTTCTTTTCCAAGGCAGGATTCCAGCCCCACACCCAGCGCTGTTCCTGGAGGAAGGGCAGTGTCCTGCCTCAGCAGAAGCCCCAGAGTGGCTGGAGCCAAACACACACACGGGAGAATCTTTCAGGAGCAGAGCCAGCGCTACCACTCCACTGAAAGCCACGATCCTGTCTGCAGATCGCAGCCTTGGGAGAGCCCAGCTCTGTCAGCTCTTTTCAGGGCTGAGTTTGGAAGCTTTGCCTTCCAGCACGGTGGGCTGCAGCTTCCCACAAGGCTCCCAACCTCCATGGAGCTGTTTGCAAATGGAAAGCAGTAAGCTATGTCTCTGAGCTGCTCCTGCCTCAGCACTTGGCCCTGGCAGGTCCCAAGCAGGGCTGGGGGATCCCTGACACCCACTGGAGCTCTCCAAAGGGGAGCAGCATCCCACATCCCATCCCAGAAAAGCAGAGCAGCACCTGTGAGAACTCAAAGCCCCAAAGATACAGCCCATAAATACATACATGGAGTTTTAAAAACAGAACCCAACCCCAGGGATGGGAATTGCAATGGGAAGGGGACACCAGCCCCAGAGCCCCAGGACAAACCTCAGGGATGAGCCAAACCAGCTCCTCACCATGCAAGAGAACAACTGGGACCCTCCTTCAGCACAGATGGCACATGCCAGCCCAGCCCAGCCCAGCCCAGCCCATCCCTGACCCTCCACATCCCTGGGCACACGGGCCCTGCTCCAGCCGAATGTCGACACCCCCAGCCGACCAGGAACAACCTGCCCCAACATTTCTTTGCTCTCCTGGCTGGAGCAATCAGTACTTTGCACCATACACTGTGTCTCAAAGCCTTCTGCAAACATTAAAATCCGCTCCCTTGGCAGGCACTGGCCCTCTCTGCTGCGGGTCAGTGCAATGCCACTGCCAGGGCCACCATCCCCCCGTGCCCCCTGAGAGGGCAGCGATGCCCAGAGCATCCCACAGAGCGGGAGGTAACCAGATGGCAGGGCTACAGCTCCTCTCCTTTGCCACGAGGAAACCACATGCCAAGATTTCCACGGCCACTGAGCCGGCTGTGACTTTTCCAGCTGGTTCTCCAGGTGCTGAGCCAAGCGGAGCACTCACACCCGGCCACCACACATGTCTGCAGTGAGGAGCCCCACACATGAGCAGGGAGGGCTGGGCAAGGGGTCACCACCACGGGACCGCCAGGAAATCGCTCCCTGCTCGGGCTGTGACAGCTCAATGATGGGAAGTGGCCGAATTCCCACTGCGAGGAGGCACTGACGTCACACTGGCTTTGTCAGGAGGGTATCAATGCTCATTATTCCCAAAGCTTGCACCACTCCCTCTCTCTCTCCCCGAGAGTGCCAGTGCAGGGCTGGCTGAGGGCTCTGGCCACCAACACTGAGCTCCCAAGCCACCCGAGAGTGGGGACCAGGGTGCTCAGAAAGAACATCCACGCCCCCACATCCAGCTCTGGGTACCCCTGCACGGGGGCAAGAGGGCTCTGCCCCGCTCCCCACAGTCCTCACCCAGGGAACTGCCTGTTCCCAGCAGTCAGGTGGCGCGTGGCGCGTCTCTCAGCACAGATACACATCCTTGGGCTTGACTTTCTCCTCCACCACCACCCCCTCAGCTCCCATCGGGGCGTTGCAGCCCCACATCAAAGCGAGCAGCGGCACAGAGCCTTTCCCAGCGGCTCCATCTCTGTGTCCCAGCCCAGGGAGGGGACACTGCCGTGCCCCCTGTGCCCCCAGGCTCAGCCCAGCACCCACAGCTCCAGGGGAGCCCTGTGCTTAGGCCAGAGGGGCACAGGAAGGCGGTTGGACACCCACCCAGAGCCACATGAGCTTCCTCCAGAGCCTCTCCCCAGCCAGCTCTGAAGGAACCAGCTCCGGGTTTCCCATGGCCTCTGCCATCCCTGGGAGCCCACGCTGGGAGCGGGACTTGAACTAAATCCCCTAAAAATAGCAGCAGCGTGGTGTGAATTCCCACATGGCACCTCCAACACCCCGATACCTCCACACCACGAGCTGCTTCACCACTGCAAAAACCTACAGACCGTGTGAGACATTAGCAGACATTTCACCCCAAAACCAACCCAGAACAGGGATGAAGTGAAACTGTGACTAAGAGATACCACAGTGGCTGGAAAAGCCTCAGGATTTCAAAACCTGCCTCAGAAGAGGATCTGTGGCACCGTGCTGGGGGTACCACCGTGCAATGATGGAGGGACCACCCCACAACACTTCCAGACTTCAGTGGCAGGGCTGGGAGCACGGCACAGGGCACACACCCTGGCACCAGCACAGCCACCCACGCCACGGGCATTACGCATCACCTGCCAGAGGTGTTTGTAAGTTAAACACCTGAACTCCCACTGTGCAGCAGGACAAGGGCTCAGGTCACGGTGTGAGCCGTGCCAAGCTCAAGCACCATCGCCTTGCTGCCAAAACACACATCCTGCAGGTGAGGAACCTCCGGGTGAAGCATCTCACCTACACCCAGCCATGAAAATCCAGAGGGTTCCACCCGCTCCCACAACTCCCCACAGGCTCAGAGCACGGGGAAGGAGGAGCTGCTGTTTATGGCTGACTCACAGTATCGTTCTGGGAGAAGAACTATAGGAGCTATTGTGGGCCCTTCCCTTCCACACCCAGCCCACAACAGGCAAACAGGTTGTTCCACATCCCTCCCGTTGCTACTGGCACGGCAGGAGCCAGCTGCCCCTCCAGAAGGTGAAGCAGTGGGATCCCAGCTCTCAGGGGTTTGCTTTGGACTTGTCAGAGGCTAAAAATTAGGGTTTTTTTACCCCCTCTTTTCTAGCAAGATACAAGCCATTTTTAACAAAAATACCAACAATTCACTAATGAGGAAGCCAAATTGCTCTAAGACAGAACATGCTGATGCTTGTGCAGGGCTGGGGCAGCCCAGCCTATCCTGCAAGGGCAGTGGGAGATGGTGGCCAGGGGACCATCCCCCACCAGCTCTCCTGGTCAGGGCTCAGGCACATCCCACAAACACAGACCAGCAATAACTCTGCTCACACAACACCTCAGTGCTGAAGATCTGATCCAGCCAGATGTAAGGCAGAAACATTTAGGTGCAGTACTCAGGGACATATTTTAGTGGTGGCCCTGGCAGTGCAGGGTCAACATTTGAGCTTTTCCAACCTAAATGATTCTTCTGAAAACTTCAGCAATCAAGAGAATCGCTTCCCTCGTACCAGTGTACCCTCACCCAGGCTCACAGAGCAGCTCCCAGGTCCTGGGGAGCAGCACTTCCAGCCCAACACCTGGCCGGGAAGAGGCTCTGACTCCATCAGCACCAACGTTCCCTCGCGACAGCCGGGGAAGGTCCGTGCGTGTGCGGGGAGGGGGAAGGAGACGAGTGTGGGGAAACAATCAGCTTCTCCAGGCTGACTCATCCCTTTCCTCTCCAGAAGGGTTTCAGTTCTCCCAGCCCCAGAGGACTGGGTGCTGTGTTGATAATACATCAGCGACTGTCAGCGTTACAACGCTCAGCGCTGCTCCAGCCCCTGCTCCAGCCCTGCCTGGCACAGCTTCAGGAGTTTGCAGTTGGTTTACTGACAGACAAGGTGAAGGGAAGAGCAGGAGCTTCCCAAGGCATCCTGACTCCATAACACAGGCCCAGCTCCCTCAAGCTGAGCAGCTGCCATTGACACTTTTACTGGGGATAGATTAGAGACTGGGGTGACCTGGGATGTTCTGTGCCCCCCACAGCCCCCCTGGCTGGGCACCAATCCTGTATCTGTTCCAAGATGTACAGACCAGTGAGTCCCTGCTGTCCAACTGCTCTGGCAGCTGCTATACTGGTGCTACTGGATTAATCAGCACATGAGGACACCACCCCACATTCAGCAGCCTGGCTCACACGATCCAACCCATCCTGCACACCGCCAGTCCCAGAGGGCAGCAAACACCACCAGGACCTGGAGCTGGCCACACACCAAGCCAAAACCCCTCCTCAAACCTGCTCAGCCCATCGCTGATGGACGGCAGAAACCAGCCCAGGGACACACACAGGGCCCCTCATCCCCCCAAAAGGACAGAGCATCCCTGCAGGAGCCCATCCCAGGCAGGGGCACACAGCACGTGGGCAGCCCTGGAAGATGTCACCATCATCTACACGTTGGCAACTCCAGCCAGGCCACGAGGCCATCACAGACGCTCATCTACAACGCTCCACCACGACGTACCAAACACAGGGTGGTGGAACAAGCTCCTCACCAGAGGGACGAAGGCAGCGGAAGAGTCCCGTCCTGAGGCAGCAGAAGGATTTGAGAGGTCTTTCTTGCCTTTCTGCACCCTTAGCAAGCCCATTCCTGCAGCTTCCTTCCCTCCCCATACACCTTGGAGACAGAGTCCTGGATTTCTGGAAGTTTCTCACGTCTTTTAACAGAATCACAGGTGGAAATCCAGGTCCAGAGCATCCTTTCTTCCCCCAGCACAGAGCTGCCACCCCCAGTGGACACCAGGCACCACTGCCAGCTCCAGCAGTCCCTGAGCCCACACAGAGCACCAGGATGACCTTTGGCACCCTGAGGATCTATATCTGCATCTCTGCTGCTGCAGGAAGCACCTACCCAAAACAACCCCAAATCCAATTAACAGATTAATGTTCCCAGCGGATCTGGCGCAGTATAAAGCCTCCAAGAGCTGGGCCAGACCCCAGAGCTGCTGAGGAGCCTGAACTCTGGGATGCTCCATCCCTGGAAGTGTTGGATGAGGCTTAGAGAAACCTGGACTAGTGGAAGGTGTCCCTGCCTCTGGCAGGGGGTGGCACTGGGTGACCTTTAAGGTCCCTTCCAGCCCAAGCCACGAAGGTGTCACCAGCCCTGATTTTACTGTGCAAATGAAAAGCCTTTATTTACCAGGGGCTCGTTTGAGCTCAAAAGTGTTTGACTAATTATTGCATGTGCTGCCCTTTCACAGCCCTGTGTCACTCAGAGCAGCTTCACTCATTCAAGGGACCTTTGGGAAATCCAGTTGCTGAGCAAAATCCACCTCCAGCCCTGAAGGCGTTTCCTGCAGGTGCTCTCAGCCCCAGCATCCCTGTGGAAATGTCTCCAGCTCCGCTCACCACGAGAAGAAAACTCCCTTCCATGACTTTGTCACGGCCTAATTTTCAGAAGGTCAAAAGAAAAGACAATTTGAGTTGCATCCAAGGGACCTTAGGAGCTGGAAAAGGGCCAAAGTCACCTGAGGACTCGTGCATGAGACTGGAGCTCATCAGAAGGGGTTACAAACCATTCCAGGATCCAGCCTGGAGCAAACCTCCACTGATCACACACACATGCCCTTCACACCAGCTCCTCAGCTTCCCAAAAGCCCCTGCAGCAACCACTGAGGGTGTGTGGAGCAGCCCCAGGAGCCCCTCCCCAGAGGAACTGTGGGCATGGATCGAACCCCAAATGCCAAGGACTGGGCTCCAGGGAATTGCACAGAGCAAAGTGCCTCTTCTGCTCAGGGACAACTGACAGCTACACCCTGGACTGCCCAGAGCATCACTTGAGTCCCCAGCAGTGGGTTCAGACAGGCACAGCCCCACCAGACACTTGCACCCAAAAACTGAGCCCCCAGAGCCGATTACGGCTCAAGGGCGTCATTATTGCCAGTTTTTTTCCATTCCCACACGGGATTATCCTGTCTACACACAGTTCCTAAAATCTGATGGAGAATTTAGAAACAATGAACAGTGCTAAGCAGCCCCACGGGGAGCTGGGACCCGAGTCTGGAGCGGTGCTCTGGAGGGCTCTGTGTTCTCAGAGATGAACCTGCAGCATTGCTGCCATCAAAGGAATGGGGGATTGACTCCTCCTGTCCCAGGCAGGACATCAGAAAATCATCCAGGTTCAGAAAACAAAGGTTTATGAAGGAAAAAAAAAATTTTCTGTGGAGGCTGGAAACATGAGCTCTGGTCCCAGTAGAAGCATTCCAGGATCCTGCCTGACATCTTGAAGCAGTTTTCCCTATAACTCTTGGAGCAAAATCCCCACTCGGGGAGGGAGGTGAGGGGCACAACATTCCTGGAAGCAGCAATTAAGAGCATCCCCTTCTGCTGCTCAGAAGTGAGTTCTCCATCCCTGGAAGTGTCCAGGGCCAGGTTGGACGGGGCTTGCAGCAACCTGGGCTGGTGGAAGGTGTCCCTGCCCATGGGCAGGAGGTGAAACTGGATGATCACAGCCCAAACCAGCCTGTGATCCTACGAAACAACGCAGAGCCCGGCGCTCCTTTCCGGCACTATCGGCATTCCCGGCCCAGGGAGCGACAAGGGAAAGGTGTTCCCAGGAAAAGCCATACCTTGGGTGAGCACAGCCCTGATCCAGAACATTTCTCAGCCCCTGTTTACACATCTGCTGGGAGAGGGTTGTGTCCCAGCTTTTATCAGCTGCACTGAGCTGCAGCCAGAAATTTTATCTCAACTTTCTCCCGCTCGGAGCAGCTGCTCCAGTAAAATATCAGCAGGATCAGCAGAGCACGGGGCCGAGGGGCAGCTGGAGCTGCCAGGAGCCTCCCTTGGACACGTTCACACCAAGAGGGGAAGGAGCAGTGATTTGGAAACATTTTAAACCCCCAAATACTCGAGCCACACACAGAATGCATGCCCAGGGACTGGGGGAGGGCACTAAGGACATCAAACCACCATCCCTGCTGAGGAACCAGGGCCACCAGAAGTCACCAAACCCAGGTTTTAAGCGTGAGCAAACCTGGAGCTGCTCTGAAGGGCAAGATCCTGCCCTCCAGGAAGGTTTCCCCAAACTCCCAGCTCAGGAGGACAGAGCTGGGGTGTCTGTGAGCCCCAGGGAGGCAGGGGCAGCCCCTCGCAGCCGCGGCGTCGCACACAGGGCTCTTTGTTTTATTTATTAAACAGAAGCAGATTGCTCCAGGCAGCTTTAATCCACGACTCGGTTTCCATAGACACTTAACTGCTTCCCCAGCACAATTCCGAGGCAGCAGCGAGCTGGAGCAGCGGGGCTGGGGGGAGCAGGCTGTGACACCGAGCACAGTGTGACAGAGCAGGGGCCGCTCCCCCCTTCCCTCAGCCTTTAGAGTCGGTGCAGCTCAACCTCTCTGTTAATTGACTGCCCCGGAGAGAGGCTTTAATGAGCAGTTTGCCATCGCCCTGCACAGTGTGAGCCAGAGCTGCGGGAGGGACTGGGAGGAGGAGGAGGAGGAGGAGGAGGAGGAGGGGGAGTTCACCTGGGACTGCACAGGCAATGAGACCAGAACCCATCTCAGCTCCGTGAGAGCCTTAACAAGGCTGCAGCATCCCAGGGGGAGCTGGGAGGGTCACCTTGAACCACGGGGGGAGCTGGGAGGGTCACCTTGAACCACGGGGGGAGCTGGGAGGGTCACCTCGAACCACGGGGGGAGCTGGGAGGGTCACCTCGAACCACGGGGGGAGCTGGGAGGGTCACCTCGAACCACAGCTGCGAGGAGAGAGAATGCAGGAGCCACGTCTGAGCAATGGGAAAGCAGCTCCCAAAGGATTGATCAGAGAAAGAAGTGTGGGAAGGGGAAAGGAGGCACCGAGCATCACACTCGTGACGTCTGTCGCAACTGCCATCGACTGAGCAAATACAAGTCTCTGGTGCTGGGGCACAGGGGAGCTGCAGGCAGGGCAGATCTGCTGCATTCAGGGTCCAAACCCAGCCCTGTCACACACAGCCCAAGTGCCAGGTGACCTCCACCACACCCACCACTGCTCCAGCACAGCCACCCTGCCCCTTCCCCAGGTTTCTCCCTCTCCCCACACCTTCCCCTCCAGGGGCCCAAAATGGGCAGCACTGCCCCAGCTGCTGGACCAAAACCTGCTGCTTCTCTCCTTTGTAAAGCAAGACAAGCCCACCTTGAACTGCTCTCCAAAAACACCACGAGCTGACGGTGCCACAAACCCCTGACATGAAGAACACCAGGTTTCTTTCCCAAGCTACCTTAACAGTAAATATAGAGTCACTTCTACTATTCAGATCAGCTCTACACTGAGCTTGTTCTCCCCAGCAACACCAAAATCTGGTTTCATCCCCGTGCTCAGTTTATGCAGCTCCATTTAGCAGCAAATTGGTGACTTACCCAATTCTTTCGATCCTTGGCTTTCACTGGCCAACTCTCCCATCTTCACCAGAGCATCAAAGTACCCTTTTGCTGCATATGTCATACCTAAAAAGCATCAAAAAATGCAAGTTATAGTCTCCTTAGTAGTTATTAGAACTGCTGGGACCCTGAGGAGATGCTAGACACTAAAATAGATATTACTTCAAAGGGCTTAACGCCACGGGGAGGGCCTAAACAACAAACAGAAGAAAAGTGAGCAAAGAAAGCTGGAGCAGTGAGATTACAGGGCAATTTAGGAGAGAGAAAAGGTACATGCAGGACCTGGGTGGTTTTCATTCCAGTGTAACCATCAGGCTGCTAATGCTGCTCAGAGAAATCACTGTGGAATAATTGAATATCACAGACTTTCATTATAGTTCAGCCTTGTTTGTTGACATTCCAGCTACACACTTGACTTTAATCAGATAAGCAGGGGGTTTCCTCTAATCATGGAACATGTTGTACAGCCCCAGCTCAGCACCTTCCAACGCTGGGCTGCAGCCTCTGCACTGGCTCCTGGTTTGGGCCTTCCTTCAGCTGCTCCCCCAGCTCAGGGATCCGAGGAAAGGATGACCCAAGACAAGTTAAAAATTACAGGAAGATCTTTGGCTTCAAAGAGCTTTCACAGCAGGGATGTGGGAAAAATACAAACCCGGTGATCACCCTGGTTTCCCTCAAATGCCAGGGTTAGTGTGTGTGTGGCTTCAGCTGGGACAGAACAGCACAATAATAATATAAATGGATCCACCCCCCAGGTAACTGACAGCTGAGTTATCAGGACAACATTTCAGAAGAATAAATAAAAACACAGTCCCAAGGGCAACCTCTTCTCCCCATCTGACCCCACCTCTCCTCCCTTCCCTGCTGCCAGGAGGGAAAAGCACCCACAAATTGCGAACCCCTGCCCTGGCAGCATCCCTAGGAACAGCTGGGAAATGCTGCTGCTCATAATTAGGGGTGTTGTATCCCACCCCTGGGGGTCAGAGTCCACAGCCCCTGAGCAGTGGACCGGGCTGGACGGGCACTTCCCACGTCACGGCTGGTTGATCCATTAAAACCCAGCTCAAACCAGTGCTGAGCACTGGCAGGACACAGCACAGGGGCAGTGCTGGTACCTGAGAACAGGGGGAGGGTTGCACCATAAAGGATCCTCATGGAAACACCCACAAGCCTCATTTGACTTGCCCAGCAGGAAGCAGGGGCAGCGATCCCTTCCCCAAGGTCGGATCGCAAACACCGCGCTCGAGAACACGAGACACACAAGCATTTTCTCCCCCACTGGCTGAAGATGGTGACAGCCTCTTCCCTCACAGGCATTTTCACTGGGATATCAGAAAAATAAAATCCAGGAGACACGTGCAGCTCCGAAGGGAGCAGAGCCCTCTCCGGAAAAACACAGTTCTGGGTCGAGAAAAGCCTTAAACCTCCTTAAAACCCAGCTGAGGAGGGCCCAGGCAGTGCATAGAGCCAGTCTGAGTCAAAATCCTCCATTTTGGGGTTTAATCAACTCATAGCTTCCTTTTGATCACTTAAATCTACACCTCCCTAATGGCTCCCAATAGGATCTTGCAGTCCCAATCAAGAGCTGCCATCAATACTTTCAGGTTTTTTCCTTCTCTTCATTCTTCTGGGCAATTTAAACATTTCAGTAACACCTCTTTAAACAGAACTGAAAATCCTAATTCTCAGCGTTTTAAACAAACATTCGAAGATGAACTGTTTGGAGATGTGTTTGTTATCCCACTGACTCCCAGCATTTCATCCCTTGAATCCTTCCCACATCCACGGCCCCTTGCACATCCCAGCGACATGAGCTTTGCATCAAGGTCCAAGAACCATCCTCCCAGTTCCCCCCTCATGGGAACAAAATGCTTCCCAAGCTGCTTTTCCAGCTTTTTGCCCCCCTCCCGAGGCCACGCTGCCCAGCCTGGCAGCCCCCAGCATTCCAGCAATACCCACACCAGCAGTGCAGCATCACTTACTTGCTAAGGCTTTTTCATAGGTCTTCCCCATAGAAATGAAATTCCTGAGGCTGGGGTTGAACTGCTCCATGATCGTCTAAAGGGAGAAGAACATCACTGGGATTAGCAGGGATGACGGGAGCTGGACAGCACAGCTCCATGCTCAACTCAACTCAACACAAAAAGAGAGAAAAAAGTCCTCCCACCTCCCTGGAAGATGCCCCAGGATCTTCCCCTTCATCTCACAGCTTGAGGAAGACCAAGCTGGGTTTGAAGACCACAAGGAACAATAAGAAGGTGGTTCTGCAGTGCCCCAGCACGAGATACCTTGTGCAGGTGCTCTACTGTGAGAGGTAAGTGAATGCCCCAACCAGAAAATCATCAGATAGGGCAGAAATGACCCCAGTAATGACTGCTGAATGGCTGTTTGAGGCAGCAGTGTCCCTCACACCAACCACAGAGGTGACCTGAGCTCTGGGAGATGATGGCAGGTGATGTCCCACCCCCGGGGTGGCCTCGGACAGCAGCGCCAGCTCTGTCCATCAGGGACAAGCAGGAAGGGCTGAAGAGCAGCATTCCAAACATGCACCCAGCAGTGAGCCAGACTGAGGTCACCAGCATCCCCCCCGAGCCGTGCCAGCTGCAGCCCAGGGCGCGTGCCAGGAATTACGCCCGGGTGTCCAGCACTGGGTGTCCAGCACTGGGTGTCCAGCACTGGGTGTCCAGCACTGGGTGTCACTCATGGTGTCACCTGCCCGTAAAGGCCTCAGTTTGGGTGGGGGTGAACACCAGCAGCGCCGTCTGAGCTTTTCCTCCCGCGCTCCAAGGGCCTTACTTAAGATGGGGGAAGGAATAATCAGATCAGGGAGAAGAAGGGCTCTTTGTGCCCCACGACCCTCCCTGCCAGGGCCGCTCACCCCGGCACCGACGGCATCACCAAACCCGACCCCAGCCAGCCCTGCGAGAGGCACAACCTCCCTTCTCTCCTGTGCCTGGATCTCACCTGGCTGCAGCCCCAGGGCCGTGCCCAACCTCCTGCCCCCACCTCGGGGACACCCTCCCGCCAGGGGTGCCACCGGAAAATGGAGTTTGATGCCTGAATATCCCCCAGCAGGGATTCAGGGGCATTCCCCCCCGAGGAGGGGGCTCTGCACCCCCAGCACGCTGCTGGCAGCGTCCCCACCCCGGCAAGGGGGGGGGGGGAAGACGAGAGGCAGACACTTACAGCAAATAAGCTGATTAAGCATCTGTCACCTCATCCGAGGCTGGCCAACACTATAAAGCTCATTTTCTGCCTGAGGCATTTTTATCCCCAGTTCCTGCTGCCTGGCCCTTGCCGTCTGACAGTTTAATTTTCTCCTGTGGGCACCACGTGCAGGGCTCGGCTCAAAACAGCCATTTTGGAGCTTCCATGGGCAGAAGGAGCCTGTGCGGGGCACCAGCCTGGAGGGGTGGCATCGCCCCAGAGACATCCAGTGACATCCAGTTAATCCTCCCAGGAGCAGCAGTGGGAGCAGCAGGGGAGGATGCCCCCAAAGCCCATCCCTGCAGCTCCCGGGTCCATCCCACATCACCATCACAACCTGCCGAGGCCCGAGGATGATTGCAGGAGGCTAACGAGGAGCTGCCCCGCTAATTAAGGCTGCCGATATCTCGGGGCCCCTGGAAGCTGTTTTGGGGCAGCACAGAGCAGTCTGGCGAGTGTGCTCAGCTCCAAGGGAGAAAATTAACCTGCAGCAACAAGCCGTGTAACGAGGTGTTCTCCGAGGTGAAGGAGACAATTGCATGCGAGTTAATTAACACTGACGGGGATTGCTCCATCCTGCCCACGTCGCCTTTAGCTTTGGTCGAAAATCTACTTCTGTTACCCCACAAAGCGGTTGGAGGTGTGGGATCACTGCCCACAGTGGGGACAGGGACAATTCCCCCCTTCCCGTGGCAGGGATGGGGACACAGATGCACATGAACAGCTCCAGCCCCAAACACACTCAAGCTCAGCCTCAGCACTCTGAGACTGAATAATATTTAAGCAGCAGAAACATTGGCAGAATTTCTGTGGGGAGGCGATTTTTAGGCAGCTTGCAGGTTCAGCACAGTGTTTGTGTACAGGTATGTACACAGGGATATGTAAATAATGTGATTTTCTCAGCAGTGCCGTGTAAACACATTGTCCTGAGCACGAAACCGAGGGAATAAATGATGGAACAGACAAAGCACCGTCCAAAATTCAGCACATCTTCCCTAACCCAGGGGGAATCGAGGCACAACTCAGTCCTGGCACTGCTCAGGGCAGGACCTGCTCCCCACCGACCCACAACAGCCATTTTAAACAATAAATAAAGAGATAAAAGCCCCCCAAAAGGTCTCACGGATCAGCTAAAGGGGGGGAGGTGACTCTCTGTTGGCCAAATACAATCCACCAACCCTCAGGAGGAAGTTTGCTGAAAGTGAATGTTTTTAAAACATTGTCTGGAGCCTCTAACAAAAACAGCCCGGCAGGATGAGGGCGGTGAAAAGGGCTCCTCACTCCAGAGATAAAAATAGCCTTTTCCAAGCCTGCCTCTCACTCCCAGGGTGGGAAGGGAAGGTGACTCCAGAGCCAACACACCTTCACACCCCCCTCCAGGTGACAGGCTGAGATCTGCCAAGGTGAAATAGTGGAAAATAAACAGATTTATGCCATGGAATGACTCAACAGCATCACTCCCTGCAGCCGGTGATGTGCTGCAGCTGCTCCCATGGCACCAGGGGGTGCATCCCCCTACCCCTGTGGGGATGGGGACAGGGGCAGGGCTGTCCCCCCACAGGAGAGGTGGATCCAGGTTTGCAGGACACCACAGCAAAGCCTTGTGCACTGCGGTAATGACAGCAAATCTCCCTCTCCCCCCAGATTTTGCCCCCTCAGCAGCACCCACAAGTTGTTTGTCTTCCACAGGCTGCCTGGGCAGAGTTCAGAAAAACACAGACACAAAACTTGGCAGCCAAGGCTTGGAAGGGCTTTGCTTTGTTCCCCTGCGCTGGATTCCCTGGGTAATACCACTCAGCTCTCCGGGATTGGCACAGCTTTATTCGGCTGCCAAAAACGAAACTAATGCAAAGCACAAGGTCTCCAGGACACGACCCTGCTCAGCTCTGAGGGGGGAAGAGGCAACAGAAAACAAGGTCCCCCCTCTCCCCTCTGAGCACCCTCCACACCACAGCCAGGGTGCCCCAAACCTGGAAGAGTCAGCCCATAAAGAAAAGTTTAGAATCATGGAACAGAATAAAGTAAAGTGAGTTGGAAGGAACCCACAAGAATCAAAGTCCAGCTCCTAAATCCTAAGTTTAAGTCCTCCCCAGGCTGGACGTGGAGCCAGCTCAGGTCTCTCCTGCACAATACCTGAATGACTTTTACTAAAATTTAGGGGTTACACAGCTCTCCCAGGTCCATCCCTGCAGCCTCTCAGGCAGCTCCTAAAACCAAAGAGAAAAATGAAAAGCCAGAGCTGCTTGGCTCAGCCAGGGCAGGAGGGGGTCAGTGCAAAGGCACAGACCGGGATCAGGGTGAGGAGGCTCCTGGGCTGGACCAAGGGACAAGCATCACCCTGTGTGCCATGCCCTGCTCCCAGTCACCCTCCACAGGGACACAGGGCATGTCCCAACACCCCAGTGACCACAACAGATGGACTTTGAGCTAAAACCACCTTCACTGGTTTCCTAATGCCATTTTTGAGGCCCCTGCAGAGCAGGAGGGTGCAATGTTCTGAAAACATCCCTGGAAGGGCTCAAAAAACATGTGGATGTGGCACGTGGGGACATGGGTGAGTGGTGGAGGAATGGCTGGACCTGATGGTCTCCAAGGGATTTTCCAACCTTTTTAATGACTTTATGGCTCCTGTCAAGGCAGACACTGCACAGTGGCCCGAGCTCAGCCTGGCACCCAGGACTGTCCTGGGTGATTCATGGTGACAGCAGGACATTGGGTGAGCAGGTCAGAGGGGCAGTGCTGTGGGACTCTCTGCTACACCATAGTCACACTGCAGAAGCAGCTCAGCTCTAAGGAAGTTTCAACTTTAAATGGGTCAGCCCTGCTCCAGGAACACCATCATTTCAGTATCAATATTTAATGACCAGCAAAGCCCAGCGCTGCCTCCTCCATCACAGCTTGTCCTGCCTGGTGCCATCAGGAGCAGCCCCAGGGATTTTAGGAGCCAAGTCTCTGTCAAGAAGGAGCCCAGGTAGACAGGGAAAATCAGGGAAAAAAAACAGTGTTCCTCATCTGAAGGCATTTAGTTTCTCTCAGCTGTCATGTCAGAGGATGAGGGGACCCAAGTTCCAGGGCAAGAGCTCTGAATGTCTCTCTAATCAGGGTCTGGGCTTGAAGGGAACTCGGATGGGGATCTGCACAGTACTCAGAGCACCCTGTCAGTGCTCACCAGCAGTCACCCCTGCAAGGCAGAGCCATCCACAAGCCCTCAGGGTTGGGATCTCCGCTGCAGAGCCAGGAGGGTCCCACAGGCAGAGCTGGCACCAAGGGGCTCAGCTCGGCCCAAGGCTCCAGCCAGAGCCGCTCAGTGCAGGAGCTGTTTGTGCTGTGCCCTGCCCTGCAACACGAGCAGCACCACTGAAACCTTAGCCACGAGCAGACTCTGCACAACAAAGCACTGAGGGCAAAGCCAGGGGCTGCCTCCATCCCAGGGAGCAGCACTCATCTCCTGCAGGAGCTGCAGGCAGCACGGGAGGGTTTGGGGCACCTCCAGCAAGACAGGAGCTCCCTGCTTTATAATTCCTTGTAATCCATGAGCTTCCCAGTGTCCCATGTCAGCAGAGGTCAGGAATGCTCTCCCAGTCCGCAGGCAGAGGGGATGGAGCAGCATTCCCGCCTCGAGAGCCACATGGCAGCGCCGGAGCCGAGCCCCCCACGGCCCCTCGCTCCAAACAGGCCTGGCTGCAGAGCCAAGACCCCTGTGAAGGTCCAACTCTGGCAAAAAGGTTACCCTGTAAAAACACCCAGCCCCTGCTCACCACAGAGTGACAGCCCAGCCCTCACCTGCCACCCTCCAGCTCCTGCTGGGGAAGGAATTTCCCAGAGCTCGACCCACTCCCTGTGGCACCAGCACCCGGCACCCACTGCCCAGGGGGTGCCACTGCCCATCGCAGCGGTGACACCGACCACGGGACGCACCAGGCAGCTCAGAGCCCTGAGGTCCAGCCGACACATTTCCCACAACTGGGGTGTGGGAAGCCCCAAGGCAGGGAGCAGAGACAGCAGGGAGCACAGGGCATGGAATTCAGGGTGGCACAGGCTGGCTCCTTCCCCCTCTGCCACACCACATCATCCCTGCACTGCCAAACACACCAAACCACCCACAATTTCCCTCCTGAATCACTTGAGGAAGAATCGCTCCTGTCCCTCTGGGCCTGGAGATAAGGAGGCAGAGGCTGTGATACCACAGTAATATCAATTACAGCTGATGGGGAGCAATGGAGCATCAGGAATTCTGTCTGCGTCTGGGCAAGACAATCCAGCTTCGACTTTGGGGTGTTGTTAAGCAAACACCTCTTCAAACACAGAGCCACTCGTACACCACTGCAGAACGATCTTCCCCACGAAAAAATGGCTTTAAAATGAAATGGAGGTTGGGCTGTAAACGGCAATAATCTCATCTGGCAGGAGGAGACAGATCTGTCTTTGGGGGGGAAGGAAGAATTGCCAGTCCCTGCTTTCTGCAAACAGACAATCTGGAGCAAGGGACGAGCAGGGATGGGGAGCAGGGAACGGGGAGCTGCCCTTCCCCTCCACCCAAGCCTGCACCCCCAGCCCTGGGGTTCACCCCCCGGGGCTCACAGCAGAGCCCAGCCCGGCAGCTGTGCCGCTACGCCGGGGTCCTGGGAGTGAATCAGCGCCAGGGAAGGTGGGATTACGTTGGCGGAAGGTGCCAGCAGCCTCCGTCTCCCTCTGTAATTACTCCCCGTGTGTAGGCAGCTGCCTGTAGTGGCAGCATCGGCTCGGGGGCGGCTGACAGCTCCTCCACCATCTCATTAGCACAGTCACTCCGAGGGTGAGAGCTGGTTCTGGAGAACGATGACAATGGGCTCCCCGAGCAGAACGCCTCGGGAAAGCCTGCGCGGGAGAGGCTGCCTGGCATGGGGAGCGTGGCAGGGAGCTGCCTGCTCCTGCTCCAGACCTCGTGGGGAACATGCTCAACCCCTGGTCCTGCTGCTGCCAAAATCCCGGCGAGACGGCGGCTACAGATGGGGGGCCCCCACAGAGCCGGGTTTGGTGGCATCATCCCCCTTCTCAGGGTCCTCTCCGCCTGCCCACTGGGGGGTCCAGGCTACTGCACAGCCAGGAAAGCACAGGGCAAAGAAACCACGGGGGTAGGGGTGATGTGAAGCACCAGGGCTGGTTTTGGACTCAAAGACTCCAAAGCTTAGGGAGATACAGAGAGACCCACACAGTCCCTGAGCCACCAGCCCTCATGCTGGGCTCCAGGGTGGCCAAAGTCCTCAATCAAACAGGAAAACGCCAGGGTCCTGCATGCACCTCATGCCCCATGTCTCCAGATGCCAAGAAAATCATTGCTGGCTTCAGAGGTGACTCCTCATTCACTGCAGGGAACACAAATGGAGTCAGGACCACCCTCCTACAGCTGCCAGCACCGAGACATCGACATGGGGTAAACGCATGAGATCTCCACCAGCTCCATGTTCTCCTGCCCTACATCTCGCTGCTTCCAGTGAAATCCTGAGAAACTGTTCATGAACTGTTGGAGTCCTTTGGACTCCTCCTGAGTCCCTCAGGGCCAAGGCCCCCCGTGCACCCTCTGCCCTTGGCTCAGCCGGGTGTCGCTCGCTCTGGGCCGAGGGTTCCGCTCCGGCTCCGACCCGCAGCTCGCACAGCACAGGAGAGACGAGGCAAGACAAGAGCCCCAGCAGCACCTGCCCTTCACCCCTCATGGGGGGACAAGCTTCTCTCAAGCACAGCTGTTGGGATGGCACAAACAGCCCCCATGCTGTGCCCGGGGAAACGGTGACCTGCTCCCCAAACCTGCCATTAGCCCCGTTCTTCGAGGACAACACACCTCAAACAACAACTGAGTCACGCGCTGAAGCTGTTCCCGGCCACCGTCCCCAGCCTGAGCCCCAGCAGCTCTCGCCCTGTTTGCCCAGGCGGCCCTGGGGCCCAGAACAAACACCCAGGAGGGGACGGATCCTGCCAGCGCCTGACCCGGGAACACCCCGCAGTGCCAGCTCTGCCCAAAACCAAGGACAGCCTGCACGGGGGCAAACTGGACACCAGCTACAAACAGAGGGTGGCAGGGAGCCCCAGAGCATGTGAGATGAGGCACCGAGACTTGGAACAGCCAAGATTTTGGGTGCCACAGCCCTGTCTGAACAGCTGTTCCACACCAGGATCCCCAAAACCAAGACTTCAGAACTTCGCCGCCTCTCTGTTTTTTGTACTACATTCTTCTATCTTTTTTTCTTTTTTTTTTTTTTTTCCCTGCTTTGGGCTCCCAGGTAACTCAATCCAACCCCTTAAATCGCAGGAAGTCGTGCAAGCTTCCCAGTTTAACAAACGACATCCTGCGTTACACGTTAGGCTACAGCAGTTTTATTAGTCTCAGCCTCAAGACCCAGCGGAGCAGAAACCGCTTCCTTCGGGGGGAAATTAAACCACATAAATTATTGGATTTTTCTCAGAACACCGGGAGCGAAGCAAAATGGAAAAATAGAGATATTCCCAAACTCCAAGAGACGGGGAGAGCTCTTACGGCTCGTGGCTGTGGCAAAGCAGCGAGCGACGGGCCCTGCCCGGGGTGATGCGGGGACAGCGCTGCCCACCGTGGGATCGGACATTCCCACGCGGGCCCCGCGGATCCTCCCGGGGAAGGGTCGGCGGTGCCCGGGTGGGGTTCGGGGGGTGCCCCTCGCCCCCTGCCCCGGCCCGGCCCTGGCAGCCCCGCCCGCGCCCCGCGCCCGGAGAGGGAGCGATGGAGGAGGGAGATTAAACAATTAAAATAACTAAGATTACAGGAGAGCGCCGGGCAGGAGCTCCGGGCACCTGTTGCGGACTCACCTTGTAGACATTCTCGGTGAGGCGATGCACCTCCTCGGAGCGGGCCATGCCGGGCGGGCCGGGCAGCACCATGGGCGGCGGCGCGGGGTGCGGGGCGCTGCGGGACGGGCGGCGCTCGGAGCCGGCCACGGCCGAGAGAAGAGCGGGGAACGGCGGCCGCGGCGCTTTTTATGAGCTACCGGCGGCCGCGCCCTCCCCAGCCCGCCCTGCACCGCCCCGCACCGCCCCGCACCGCCCCGCACCGCCCCGCACCGCCCCGCAGGGAGGAGCCGCGCCGGGCCGGGCCGGCAGGGTTGGGGGACAGGAGGGGTGCATCGTGCTGTGCCATCGCCCCCTGTGTCCCCCGTGCCCCATCCCGTACTCCATTCTCCATCCCATTCCCCATCCCGTGCCCTCTCCCCTGCTCAGTTCCCCATTCCCTATGCCCTACCCCATTGCCCAGCCCAAACCCCCCAACAAACCCCACAACCTACCCTACACTCCTGCCATACCCCACCCCGTAGCCCTCGATACCCCACACTATCCCCCTAATTTTCCCTATCCCATAACTCTTGCTGTGCCCCCCATCCCTAAATTGTCCCACACTCCAGCCCCTGCTGTAATCCCCCCTCGCTGTACCCCACATGCCTGAGGCTGTACTCCACCCTGAACTGCTCAGTGGGGTGTGGATGGGTGAAGAGCAACTGGGAAGGGAAGAGGAGCTGGTGGTTTTTAGGGTGTTGGGAAGAGGGACCAGGCGGGCCAGGAGAGCAGAGATGGGACGAGCAATCACCACTGTGTGCCTCAGGATGCCCAAGGCTGACCAGCCCAGGCAGGAGAAGAGGCAGCCCCTGCCTGCCACCTTGCTGTCCCCAGGCTGTCCCACCACTCCTGGCCACCCAGGAGAACTGGGATTCCCTTGGGGGGCTCCTGCCAGCACTCCTGGCCCTCAGGTCCCTGTGGGACAGTGAAGCCATGCATCCTTGTCCTTCCCATCCCTCGGACCGGCAGCAGTGACTTTTGCCCAGATCCTGAGGGACACAAGGAGTTGGACCATGGTCTGGAGCCAGCACCCCAATCTCTGTTCCCCTGCCTGAGAGCCCTTCCCCCCGCTGTCCAGGGTGATCCATGGGGAAATGGAGCTCATGGTCGGGCTGTCCCCATGGGCCTGTGGCTGTTCAGAGGGGGCACATCTAGGGGCACTGGGCACAGACTGCCCCCGGCTGCCTTGCCCTGGCCCTTGGGCCAAGCCTCGTTCTCCCTCCTCCCCCTCCTGTCTGCCGTGAGCAGTGGTGAAACAGTTAAGCAGCTGAGCGTGTTCTTTTCCATCGTCTCCATCAATTCCGAGAACAAGGAGCCCAGGTCGATACCTTGGCCCCAAACCTCCCTCTGCAATTCCCCTTCCCACTCACCCTCCTGGCCCTGCTGAGGAGCAGGGGAGGCACCGACAGCGGCTGCTCACTCCAGTCACATTTGAGTCCCATTTTGGCTTCTTCCCTCTCAGAGGTTCCACACTCCAAAGCACAGAAAGGATTTACAATCCCTGAGAAGGGTTTTTCTTACGTTTCTGGAGTGCCTGATTAACCCTTTCCCACTGGGGCTGAGGAGTGGGAGCAGGCATGGGACTGGGGGAGTGGGAACAAGGCTGCCCAGGGACACATTCCCAGGGGAATGCCTGGCTGCCTACATCACTGCCAGGACCTCACAGTGCCCCTTTCCCTCTCCACCTGCTCCACCCCGAGCAGCTGGGCTGCGGTTGGCTCCGTTGGGATGCCACTGCCTCAGCTGGACACCAGCACCAAGCTGGATTTCCAGTGCTGGCGAAGGATTCCGGATCAAGAGTCCGGGAGGAGAGAGCCTCTCCCTGCTTCTCCATCACCTTATTTTTAGTTACGTTATGTAAGTCCTTCGCTACGTCATGGATGTGGGGGGTTCTTGCATCTAATTCCAGTGTGACAGCCCAGCAATTCAAACAAGCTGTTCCTCTGGTGAGGAAGATAAAAGGATTTGTAATTTCTGATAATAAAAGAGGCCTTTTGGGACGACCCTCAGAGAATCTCTCATATCTAGGCCTGCTCACAGACAGCCGCTCCACTTTCTTCCCATCCTCTGCTTCTTCTTGTGCCCAGGAAATCTGACTGCTGAAAACCTTTCTCCCTCGTACTCCTCGTGCTCCCAGAGTGGCTCCGCAGCTGGAAGCAGCCGGGCAGTTCGTATCCCCACGCTCGGAGCCACACTGAGCAAATGATCCTTGTCCCTGGCTTTCCCCATGGCACCAGCTCTTGACTGGCACTGTCCCCCCGGGGCTGCCGGTGCTGCCCGTGACCCGGGAGCTGTGCCGGGCTCCAAGGCAGCGCTGCCGCCCCGCAGCCGCCCGGAGCAGCCTGGGAATTCTCAGCAGGAAAAACCTGCCGTTGCCTCGTGCCGTAACATTTGCTTTGATTGCCTCTTTTTTTTTTTTTTTTTTTTTTTTTTTTTTTTTTTTTTTTTTTCCTGGTTGTTGCTCGCTGCCTTTTTGCCAGCGTGATTCACTCCCCGGGGCTCGGCGGCAGCTGGAGCGTGCCCAGGGTAACCATGGTGCCAGAGTCCCTAGCGGGTTACCTAAATCCCTGCTGCTCCTCCCGGCCTTCTCCACGTGCCCTTTCGGAAGGTGGGCCCGTCCACCACGGGGGCAAAACCCCGTGGGTGCAACGTGGGAAACCGCCACGCCAGACTGCGAACAGCAGTGGGACGAGCAGGCGGCAGCCCCGGGGCTGGCACCGTCCCCGTGCCGGGAGCAATCCCTCCCCGGGGTGACGACACATCGGCACACGCGGCACCGGCCACCTCCAGCCCCGGGTGGAGCGAAGTTGCTGTGGCAACAATAACTTATGTAATCCACCCCGCTCGGCTGCAGGTGTGGGGAGGAAATTGTGCTATTTTCGAAGTTTCATTAGGTTCCTTCTTAATTACCAGCGTGGCGTCACGCCAGCAATCCCGGCCGGGCCGCGCGCCCCAGAATGGGGACAGAGTGTGGGGATGGGGCAGCGACTGCGGGGCCGGGGAGGATTTGGGGTGGTGATGGCTGGGACAGTGGTGGCCAAGGGCGGTGATGGCCAAGGAGTGGTGATGGCCAAGACAATGATGGCCAAGGAGTGGTGGTCAGGGCAGTGATGGCCAGGGCAGCAGCTGCACCATGGAACAGTTGCAGTCACCAGCCCCTCTGTGTCCCCAGCACAGTGGACGCTCTCCCTGCTCCCCGAAATGCCTGTGCCATGGGTGTGGTGGCTGCGGGGAGGCACCAGGAGGGAGGTGCTGCAGGGCAGCATAGCTGCCCAGGGAGGGGAACACGGCACTGCACGGGGTCACCGGGAGCTGCCACATCCCCAGCACCTCAGAAAGCCTCCAGTGACATGGAGAGAGTCAAAATAAATGTGGGTTATAATCCCTTGTGCATTTGGGTGTGATGTGTCACCAGCTGGCGCAGAGAGGAGGAAGCAGAGACCATTGTGGTACCAGTGTTGGGTTTTTGCCACAGTCCCTGAGAACATGCTCGGAGTTTCTGAAGAAAGGCCCAACACCAGCTGCTCGGGGTGCTCGCTGTGTGCTCCTGGTGCTGCCAAAGAATATGGACTCTGTCGGAGCAGGAGAGACCGGGCAGGGAACCGGAACAGGCTGCAGAAGCCTCCTCCACCTTCATTTCACCTGTTTGTCCCACAGGGAGGGACAGGGGCTCCCTTCCACCCCCAGTGCCCTCCTCTCTCTTTTCCTCCTCTCTGGTACGTGCTGAAGGGGAAGGCTGAGCCCACCCTGCCGTTGGTGCCCGGCACAGCCTGGCACGGGGCAGGGGTGCACCTGAGAGTCACCGTGTTAATGAGATTCCCAGGAACTGTCTGTCCTGTGGGGCTGGGGCAGATGGCTTCTCCATCGGAGCCCTGACATCACTGTGAACCCTCCCCGTGCTGGCTCACGAGGTTTTTATTTCTAAAATAATCTAAACGTGATTTTCCTGAAATCTGGGGGTCACTGGGGAATCAGCCTGGTGGGTTTGAGCCAAACCATCCCACCTGGCTCAGCTTAGGGGGGCCTTGCCTGGCTCAGAGGGGCCCCTCCTCAATGCTGGGCTGTCCCTCCACATCTTTTTGAGCACCTCATTAAAGAGTTGGGGCAGCAAACCCCACACTAGCACCCAGGTCTTGGAGCACCCACCCCAGCTCAGCTCCAGTCTCCCCTTTGCAGTCGCTCACCAGGATTCCAGCAGGAGCGTCTGTGGTGCCTCGAGGGTCCCCTTCAATGGCTCCAAACTGATAGTGAGTAGGTTTAGACTGAATACTGGGAAGAAATTCCTCCCTGTGAGGGCAGGGAGGCCCTGGCACAGGTTGACCAGAGCAGCTGTGGCTGCCCCAGCCCTGGCAGTGTTCAAGGACACACACTGGACAAGGCTTGGTCTCTCCCTTCCAACCCAAACCATTCCCTGATTCTATCACTGTTGGTGCTGGTGGGAGCTGATCCCTCCATCACCATGGGCACCACATCCCTGAGTGTGACACCAAGCGTGCAGCATCGAGTGTGCTGCTCCCTGTGCTGCCTCAGGGCACAGCTGAGTTTACACCTTCACAGGATCAGGACAGAAGGTGTCTCCCTGTTGGAGAAGCCCCACATGTGCCAGCAGCTCTCAGGGGTTAAATCCCCCCCGAGCACCTCCAGCAAACGGAGCAAAGCCATTTATTGGGGATTAGCTGAGGATGAACAATTCAGGCCCTTATTCTGCAGGATGGGAGCTGCAGTGCTGGATCCAGGGACTCCCAGCTCCCACCTCGTGCTCGGTCACACAGGACTCAAGTGGGATGGGATGATTTCACCGAGGGGGAAACTGAGGCACGGCAGAGCTCCTGGCTCTCCATCTTCCCCAGCAGGGCTCTCAACAAGATTCCCACAGAGCAAGCTGCTGTTTCCAGGTATCTGTGGACTGGGAACTGTTCTGCTCCCCGAGGTGGCACCTGTGTCACGCTCTGCCTCGGAGCACGTGGCCCTGCCTGTAGTGAGGGACAATGCCAGGATGAGCCAAACTGGGCATTGGAATGTGGCTGTGCCAGCACCGACCCCCTGCCTGGTCCCTTCCTCTCTCCCTGGGATCACCAGTGGCAATCAAATAAGTCCTGACCCCAGGGAGGGACCCCAGGATCGCATCCACTCCAGCTCCCATTCCTATGGAATGGGGTACAGAAGGCAGAGGTTTGTTGGAAGGTGTTTGGGACACTCTTGCTGCCCGGGTGGGTCCAAGCAGTGTTCCTGGAGCTCCCACCTCCTGCTGGGGGGGGAACAGGGACCTTCCACGTGTCCCCTGCAGCCCCCCGTGCCCTGCCCAGCTCCACAGGCCGGGCTCCCCAAGCACATCTGCGGTGGCCTGGAGGAGCCCCAGCTCTCCTGGGAGCCTCCTGGGGAAAGCAGGCACAGGGAGGAGCCGGAATGACGGAGGAAACAGGGAGTGAGTGGGAGAACAAAGCGCTGCGGATGCGAGAGCTGTGGTGGGGACTGGGAAGATGGAGGCACCGAGGGGGATGGAGGGAGGCCACGGCAGCTGCAGGAGGGGAAGGGCAGCGGGGCTGGCACCGGCTGTGGGACAGCTCACACATCCATGCTGCCATCCTTGGGGACTGGGGAGGCTTGGAAGGGAGAAATCTCAGCTCCACAGCAAAGCCAGCCATGCCAGGCTGGGAGCTGGGGCAGCAGGGCTGTGTGTTCTGGGAGAGCCCCAAAATGCGCTGGGGTGGGCGATTCCCTCTCGCTCCCGGGCTGGGACAGAGCCTGGAGCCCCTCTCCCTCCTCACCTGCCCCAGCGCCTGTTTCACGAGTGAGTAACGCTGAATTACAGCGCTAAGGAGCTCTCTGGGGATCCTTCTGAACAACAGGAATAGTTTATGCGATTTGCATAATTGGCATGATGGGATTTTGCATCACGTTGCTGAGCTCAGGGAACCATCCCGGGCAGAGCTGCCGGGGTGCTGCCCAGGGGCTGTGGGCACCTTTGGGGGCTGCATCCCCCTGACCAGCTCCTGCCTGGGAAGGACCAGCTGGACTCACAGAGGGGGCAACAGGAGGGACAGGATCAGGTCCTGCTGCCACCACCTGCCCATGTCACCTCTCCCTGTCCCTCATGCTGACACTGGGCTGGTTGCAGCCCTGAAGCCCCCTCAGACACGTTTTCTTGCCCCGTGGTCACATCTGATGGCTATGGCAGCCCAGTCCACGTCCCAGGCTGGAGCAGAACAAGCTGGTCTTGGAGCTGAAAGGCATGTTGCTGAATTCCCACTGCTCCTCTTCCAGCCCCAAGGCCTCCCAGCTCCCTGCATGGCATCTGCAGCCTTTCTGCAGGGATGGGCTCACCAGGAGTGTGGCTCCTCCTGATTCAGGGGCACAGGCACAGCCCTGGGACTGGTCTCCACTTGTTTCCTCCTCTCACTAATTAATCACGGAGTGTTGGGCTGTAGCTCCTTCCAAGCCTGGAGCAGCCTGGCATCGCTGTGCCACACTGGTTGGGTGACAGCCACGGGCTGGGGACACCCGTCACGCCGCAGTGCTGGCCCTCAGGGACACCCCGCGTGGCCACGGCTTCACCCACGACTTGAGGAGCCACATTCCACTGCGGGGCAGGGCAGCCAGTGCCGGCTGGGACAGCAAAAGTGGGGGACACGGGGACGACTGCCATCTCCCAGTGCTCCTTCCACCCATCTGCCGTGGGTCTGGCTTCCCCCAGGAGGTGGAATTCTGGCTCCTACGTCAGAGCAGGCACTGCCGAGGCATTTCAGCCACTGCCAAGCACCACCGTACACCGACAGCTCCCGTCTGGCACCACGAGCCAGCAAAGGTCACATTCCCGGCCGCGGCCGCGCCGCGCTCCGACAAACCCGCTTTGTTCCCGTCGCTGCTCTAATTAGGAAATTGCACTGATTTTTTTCTTTCCCACAGTTGAACTATCAAAACTTGGGTTTGTTCCCTGCCAAAGCCTCTTCCATCGCTCTGCTGGTGACTCAGCGTGACACCAGGGCACTGAAACTATGGAAGGGGGAAAGGGAAGGAGCCAGAGGCTGGTTCCCCGTGGGGCTGAGGGGGCAGGCGGGGGGGATGGGTACTGGGAGGTTTGGGTGAAGAACAGGGTGAGCTTGGAGTGTGGATGATGAAGAGGAGAAGGAGGAGAATGAAAGATCCTCTCCAAACCGTGCCTGGTCCTGAGTCAGGGATTGCCACGGAGGGTGGGGACAAGGAACATGGCTGGGTGGGAGCTGAGGGCTGCTGGGAGGGGGCACTGACAGCCCCTGGGGGAGCGTGACCCCGTGTGTGGTGCCCAACCACGGCTCTGAGCCAAAAAAGCAATGGGACCCAGAGGAAAGGCCCACGATCTGTCACCTCCAGGGTTCTCAGTTTGTTACTTCATTTTTCCAGGCATGTTTCAGGAAATATCTGAGGCAGCAGGGAACCACACGGTGTCAGGGGGTGCAGCCTCGACAGGGTGTTCAGCTGGGTAAGAGTGTGCAGCGTTTTGGGGCTCTGCAGCCGGTTTGGGGCTGTGCTGGCAGCCCCCCCTCCCCGGGCAGCGCTGCCATCCAGCTGTGTTGGCATAGAAACTGCCAGGGCTCTGCCACCACCTCCCGTTACACAATTCCCTTAAACCCCAGGGAAGGAGCTGCTGAGGAGGGGGAGCAGCTCCCGGGACAGCCTTTGCCCCAAACCAACTTCCCGCCAGCTCCCGGCACTGGGAGGGGTCACAGAGCCCCAGGGAGTGGTGCTGGTGCCCAGTGGCTCCGCTGCCTCCTGACAACAGGGAATCAGAGTCTATTTAAAGGTGCTGCCGCTTGCATAACGCCGGCTGTAATTCCTTCAGCCTCTTCCCTCGCTCCAGGGGCACTGGACAGTGGATGAAGGGTCTGGGTGGGCAGCGGTCCCAGCCAGGCAGATCCCATGGGATGGGGCAGGCGCTGGCAACGTCCCCCTAGGACAGGGCCTGTCCCTGTGGAGGGGAGCAGGGAATGGGCAGCGACAATCCCAGCACAGCATCCCCCTTCCCCCGGCTCCTGCACGGGGCCGTGATCCCACATTGCCACACAAGTCACGTTAAAGGCCACGGAGCTGGATCCGGCACCGAGCGGCGCGTCGGGAATACCACAGAGATCCTGCATCTGCTCCGGCAGGGCTGACACATCACCCACTCCTGGGAACGCTATGGGACCCGAATTCCCTGTCACTGTCACAGGGGCTGTGCCTGCAGGGGCAGGTGGGCTGTGGGGTTTGTCCAGTGGGGCCTCTGGAGGAGGAGCAGGGCCGTGCCAGGGCTGGGGGCTCTGGGGAGGCTCCAGGCACTGCGGGGGATGGCTGAGGAAGCAGCCTGAGGTTTGTTCATATTCTCCAGGGTTTAATTAACAACGAGCAGTGCTGCCTCCACACTCCTCTAACTCAACATCTGGCCAACTCAAACACAGCTGGACGAGCTCCGTGCTCCCACCCCCTGCCAGAGCCGAGCGGGTACAGGGAGTGGTAATTAAAGCCGGCAGACACGGCCCAGCTGCTTTCCCAGGGACAGGGAACCCCCGGCAGCTCCCCCAGCAGGACAGGCCGGGGGGGCTGAGCTGCTGCCCAGGGTCCAGCTGGCGTGGGCAGGAGGGGGCCAGAGGCATCCTGGTGATCCCATCAGCAGGGGAGACGCAATTCCAGAGCAAGGAGGGACCAGCTGGTGTCCGAGCACCAGCTGGCAGCTCAGGCACAGCCTGGGTGGGGTCTCATCCTGCACCCCCAGGGCTGAGCGGTGCTGGCCCGTGGCCCTGCTCTGCCAGGTGTCCCCCACATCCCTGGAGGCTGCCCAGGGGACGGGCTGGTCATGGCTCAGTTTGTCACCAGTTCCAGAGTAATTCCTGCAAAAACCCCCAGCTTGGTCTCACCACAAACCTAAGGTGTGAGGACAGCCCTTCCAAACCTCCTCCCCATCCTGGGATCCAGCCCCTTGCTCCTGCCTCCCAGGAGAGCCCTCCTCCCCTGAAGCTGCTTCTCCAGAGATCCCTGAGGGGATCTGCTCAACCCCTGCCCACAGGTGATAAGGGACAGGCAGGCACAGTGCTGTGACACAGGCAGGGGCTGCCCCACCTTTGCAGCAACAACAGAATCATGGAATATTCACAATTGAAAGGGACCCACGAGGATCATGAAGTCTGACTCCTGGCTCTGCACAGGACAACCCCAAAATCACACCTAGATACAGCAGAGGCTCTCAAAAATCCCTCCAGCTCACCTGTACCTGGCTCGGGGCTGTGCCAGGACTGTCACAGTGCTGCCAGTGCCATCCGAGCCTCCCTGGGCCATCCAGGCAAACAGGATTGTTTCTGTTACACACGGAGCCTGCTCTGAAATTCCTGCCCACATCTCTCCCAGGAGCAGGGAGTGGAGAGGTGAGGGTGGAGGAAAGCAATTCCTGCTCGTCCAAAACATTCACTGCAAAAACACGAGGCTGGAACAAGAGCTGGGGAAACCATTGGAACCAGTTTATTGTCACAGCACAGCACAGAGGTCACAGCCCACTCCCAGCTCTTCCTCCCAAGGAGACCCAGCACAAGCTGTTTGGGGCAGGGATTAGCAGAGGAAGCTGCAGCCAATCTGCTCCAAACTTTCCTGTTAGACCACCCAATGGCAGGAGCTGCATTAACCCCTTCAGCACCAGCCCTCCCTCTCTGCAGCTGCCCTGGGGATGGTTGGCTCACGTCTCTCCTGCTGCCAGGGCGTTCATGAGAAAGCAAACTGGAGCAGAGGCTCTGCAGTTCTCCTCCCCCCTCGTCCCTCTCCCCCCTCACCTGGGGTGATGCCAATCCCAACGGAACAGGGTTCTCCCGGAGCGCCGGCAGCGAGAGCCGCGCTCCCAGGCCAGATCCCCTGGAGACCATCCTGGGAGAGCCCAGCTCTCATTCCCAGGAATCCAAATTCATTAGGGTCATGTTAAACAACTCCACATCAGGCTGGCAACGGGGCTGCAACAGCCCCGAAGGGAAAACGCTGCCCAGAAATGAATCCAAGGCTCTCTCTGGTGGGAACAGGCTGCGTTGCAGCACAGCCAGGACTGAGCAGAGAACACAAACCACCGGAGCAGAGCAGGACACAGCCTCTCCTCGGGAGGGCTGGGAGCAGGGTCTGGCTGTTCCAGCCCTGGCTGGGGTGACAGCACAGGCTCTGGGGTCCCCCAAACCCCCGCCCAGCCCCACAGACAGCAGGTGGTTTGCCAGCGCTGCACTGTTGGTAAGCACGAGGGCTCTGGGCCCGGGGTTATTGGGGAACATTAATCAGGAGAGAGGGATTGGAAACAGGGTGGCTCCAAGGTACTCACTGCCTTGAGGACACAAGGAGGACGAGGATGCCCCAGCCAGTCTTTGGAACATAATGGACAGGACACGGAGAACACAACTCAGCCCAGAGCTGCTGCTGGCCCAGCACCACAGGGGAGCAGCAGAGTCTCTGGGATCACTTGTTGTCTAGCACCAGATCCCACAACCCAACGACAGCCTCCAAAAGTCTCCAAGGACCCTCCGGTCCTTCTTCTGCTGTCACAAAAATGCAGATTAAGGGTCGTGGCTTCAAGAATGTAATAAAGATCTGCAGTGTCCTGAAGAGCATCTGCAAGCTGGCAGGTGAGTTTGCTTCCAAGAGCAGCTAAATCTGCCTGCCACCTGGCCAGGCAGTGTTCCAGACCCTTCATCATCCGTGTGACCTGGTGTCACACCCCTCCACACCAGGCTCTGACTGTCCTCCGCAGGGTGGGCCCCAGGGGATGGGGCTCCCTCGAGCTACGCCTGCAGCAGAGTCTTTGTTGTGCTGATCTGTGATCTGCTGATCTGTGAAGCTTCACCCCTCGTGTCTGGTACAGCACGAGCCTCACGTTCATCCCAGCCTGACCTTCCCGTCTCTGACCCGCGAGGAATCGTCGACAGCGGGAGCAGAGTCCATCTCAGTCCATCTGAATGTCACAGAGGTGAACTCCTGACGATGGAGCAGAGCCAACGAGGCAGGAATCCTGGCTCTCAACACTGGCAGAAGGCTCCTTGCTGGCATTTGAAGAGATTCCTGCCAGCCCAGGTCTCACTCAGCACCGCGGGGCTCCCAGAGCAGGATCTGAACCGTGACCAAGGCCAGCTCCTCACTCACACGAGATCAGGCTCTTCACCGACCAGAACCGCTGCCAGCAAGTGCAGAGCCAAGCAAACAGGCTGAACTTGGCCCAAATCAAACACCCTCAAGCTGGTTTTACACAAGACAGAACCGTTTCCAGCCCGTAGCACGACATGTCGCTGCTGCAGGAGCTCAGCCCAACCTACAGCAGGCCAAGGGACACAGCAGCCCATCCACAGACAGAATCAGGAGAGGAAAAGTGAAGGGACAGAGAGGGACAGAGACAACAGCGTGGTCTGGAGGGCTTGTGCTCGCCCAGCCCAAGCCCAGCACAAACACCATCACTCCGAGGGTGGGATTTCCTGGGATTTCTGTCAGAGCAAAGGCAGATTGGCCACCAAAATCAAACCTACAGATTAAAATTTGGCTTTGGAAGTTTTAGAGTTGCTGTTTAATCCCGAGACAGCGCAGCTGAGTGAGTTTAGAATTTAAGTTACAAAAAAAAGAAAGCACTAGAAAATAATCTTGATACAAGAGCGATAATCGGCCGGGGCTCCCCACCCTGAGCAGGGAATCCCGCTCCACAATCCACCCAGCACAGCTGGGATGCTGCCAAGGCATTGCCTGTTCCCAGCACACTCTGGGAGGGCAAACTGTCCTCGGTAAAGTTTCGTGGGGGAATCCCCAGCTCTGGGAGTTAAGATGCTGCCACCAGCTCTGGCTTTGGCCTGTTCTTGACGGGTGACGCTTCTGTGGAAGGAAAAGAAACTTGTTACAGAAACAGAGAATGTAAATACCCTGCAGCCATCTCCTGAGGAGGATCCAGGGCTCAGAGTCCATTCTGCAGAGCAGCAAACGCTTGCACAGCACCTGAACTAAGAGAAGTTGGTTATAAACAATCCCACATTCCCACTGTGGCCCTTTCCCACAGCACAGTTTCAGAGCACACCCAATCCAGGGAGCCACCAGCCCAATGACACAGATCCAGGGCAGGAGCCTTTTTTGGAGCGCAGGGCTACGTCCAGCTCTTCTCCTGACCCCCTGGATCTGGTACGACGAGACTCAGACAGCTGCAGCCACAGGGCCAGGCTGTGTTTTGCTTGGCTCCTGCCAGCACACAGCGATGACACCTGAGCCCTGTTTACGAGTAAACAAGCACCAAAGAAGCCAGCCCCATTCCCCACATCCCAGACTGCTCCTGGGCACATTTCACACGGAGGAAATGGCTTCTTCCAGCTCCTGTTTGCACAAGCAGAGAGGCCCAGCTTCTGCGAGTGATGGCTCGGGGTTCTGCTGCCCCAGGAGAAGAGTCATCAGTCTGAGTGTTCAGCATCTCAGCATGGACTGACACCTGTGTGAGCTCCTTCCTCGCCAGGCAGAGCCACCAGAGCCCGTCTGGTCACCTCCTTCGTGGGCTCTCTCCCACTTCCATCTGAATTCCCACAAAACTCATCCACTGAGGTTTTGCACCATTCAGGGGCAGACTCTCCTGTAGCATCAGGTGTGTGCAGCTCGTGCTCCAACAGTCCTGGAGCTGTGGGACCGCAGTGATCCTCACCCAGCTGCTTCCAAATCCCCGGGACACGAGCTGAGAAGAGCTATGAGTCCTCAGAAGCCTCAGTGAGATCCAGTGTCGTGCAGGGTGAATCCACCATCCACAAAACAACTGTCCCTGCCTTGCCATGACCTGCAGGGGACCAGTCTGAGTCCTGTGGGAGAGTCTTGCCTGGGACAAGCAGGGCAGGAATTCCTCATGGAGCTCCACAATGCAACAAGGTGTCTCGAGGCAGGTGGTGCCTCAGAGCAGGTACAGAGCGTGACAAGCACAGTAGATGTCACAGAGGGAAACTCCTGGAGGGAAGGACCCGATGCCAACGGAACAGGGACCGGAGCCTCGGGTCCTGTTGGGGTGAGGGCTCAGCTGGACCTGCCAGCACAACGAGGGGGCAGCTGGCCCAGCCACCTGAACAGGGCTCACACCAGGGAGCTGGGACTCCTTCCCCTTTCCTGGGACAACACTTACACTGGGAGAGGGTCCCAGACTACTGTGTGGAAGCCAAAGCTGCAGAGAGAGCATACCTGGGATCTTCTCTGGGAGCGGCTCCAAAGGAACTTCTGGAAGCTCCAACTGTTCCTGCAAGGATGTGAAAGACATGTGACACATCTGGCAGTGGTCACAGCACCTCCTTTACCCCACTTTATCTCCCATTACAACCAACTTCCTGAAAGTGTGGATTAGAATCACAAGAACACCAATCCTACCTGAGTAATAGTATTTAACTCTTCTAGAATGGCATCTTCATCCTCCTCAGTCAGGCTGCCAGCCAGGAGCTCGTCTATTTGCTGTGGGAGAGAAGGAAAGAGAGTTAATTCTCACTCTGATGGCCCTTAAATAATAGGGCTGGGAACACAGTGCACATCCAAGGAGCTCTGCAGAGCAGGCAGAGTCTGCTCCCAGCTCCTCACACAGCCATACATACCCTCTGGTACTCCACAGCATCCTGGGTTTCTCCTATTATTCTTTCTACTTCTTCTATGGACATCACCTGAAGGGAAGAGCCAAAGCCCAGGTGTGGGTGAGGCCTGCAGGGAGGCAGCTCCAGCCAGGCCCTGCTGGGCAAAGGTGCTGAGCTGCCCCAGCCCCACGTACCTGGTGCATCTTGTTCAGACACTCGTTGCCCACTTTCAGGCCCTCAATGACCTTCATTTCAATCTGGGTGAATTCAATGTCCTGGACCTGGAATGGAAAGCAGAAAGGGAAGACCCTGTCACACCTGGGCCAGGCACTGGCACAGGCTGCTCAGGGCAGGGGGCAGTTCCCACTCCTGGGGGAATTTAACAGCCCTGTGGATGTGGCACTTGGGGACACTGGTGGCCTTGGCAGTGCTGGGGAACAGTTGGGCTCGATGGTCTCAGGAGGCTTTTCCAGCCAAGGTCATTCCACGGTTCTGTGGTTCCCACCTGCTGGGACCCCAGAGAAGCCGCAAGGAGGAATCAGTTGAGCCCTTTCTGTACTGGACAGAGGATTAGCTACACCAGCAGTAAAAATTATCCACACAAAGAGCTCGGCACAGGCAGCTCCACGAGCACGTCCAGCAGCCCTTGAACTGATTTCACCTCATTTTCCAGCTGCCAGTCTCAGCTGAGGCCTCCCCAAACCCCAACACGTCCAGTTCTGAAATGACAGTTCCGAGACAAGCCCAAGGAAGTCTCCAGTGCAGCCACTCACACTGTGAGCAATGTTTCAGTAATTCACAAGACACGTGTTTAACGTGTACCCTGCCCTGCAGATTCCAAACACACACACAGCCCTCTGTCTCTGTGAGGAACAGTCACGCCACACGTACAGTTTAGGAGACATCTGCCCTTGGACAGAGGGCTAAACCCCTGCCAGGACTGGCAGCTGAGATGGAATTCCAGAGGATCCAGGGGAATGCCCACCCAGGAGCACAGACCAAGGCCCTGGCTCACCATCCGCTCCAGGTTGCTGATCTGGTTCTCTGTTTTATCCAGGAGTTGCTCCTGGTATCGTTTCTTCTTCAGCAGCAGCATGGCCTTTCTGAGGGACACAGAGGGAGGAAAACTCAGCACAGGGGAAACCAAATAAAGGCTGAAAGAACCCCAACAAAAAACCCACGCTTGTTCTGTGCAACTTAAGCCACGTGCAGTGTAACTGGGCTGCTCCTGGGAAGAGCAAGGATGAGCAAACTGGGTACTGGGGAGAAATTCCGGACTGGGAGGGTGGGCAAGCCCTGGCACAGGTTGCCCAGAGAAGCTGCCCCACCCCTGGGAGTGTCCAAGGCCAGGTTGGACGGGGCTTGGAGCAACCTGGGCTGGTGGAAGGTGTCCCTGCCCAGGGCAGGGGTGGAAATAGATGAGCTTTAAGGCCTCTCCCAACCCAACCCAACCCATTCCATGATTTTATGATAAAACATCACTCCAGGGAGGTTTCCTTCCCAGGGACACCCTGGACTCGGCACTGACGCTTCCTCGGCCCTCGCCCCCCCCCCCCCAGGTGACCCTTCCCCCCTCACTCTTTCTTGCCATCCTTGAGCAGCTGCCGGGCCAGCGCCCGCTCCCGCTCCAGGCCCAGGCTCAGCCTCTTCTGGTACTGCCGCAGCTTGTCCCGCTGCTGCTTCAGTTGCTGCAGAGGAGAGGGGCGGACAGAGGGACGGACACGGTCACAGCTCGAGCCCTGGCGCCTCCAGCTGCCCCCGAACCAGCGCCGGCCCCGCCGCCCTCACACCCGGGCTCTCCCCGGCGGCACCAGCACGGCCCGGTCCCGCCCGTCCCCGTCCCCCCTCACCAGCACGGCCCGGTCCCGCCCGTCCCCGTCCCCCCTCACCAGCACGGCCCGGTCCCGCCCGTCCCCGTCCCCCCTCACCAGCACGGCCCGGTCCTGCTCCGTGACGCGGCTCCGCCGTTTCCGCCCGAACAGGTTCCCCATGGCCGCTCCAGCCCCGGCCCGGCCCGGCCCGCCCCCGACGGCGGCCGCGCAGGGCCCGGCCCCGCACAACGCGCAGCGCCGGCGGAGCGGAGGCGCTGGGGGGCGCTGTGGGAACGGCGGGAATGGGGTACGGGGATATGGGATAGGGGGATATGGGATAGAGGGAACGGGGATATGGGATAGGGGGATATGGGATAGAGGGAACGGGGATATGGGATACGGGGATATGGGATAGAGGATACGGGGATATGGGAGACGGGGATATGGGAGACGGGGATATGGGATAGAGGGAACGGGGATACAGGGAATGGAGGGGATATAGGCGATAGAGGATCTATAGGAGATGTGGAACATACAGAATAGCAGGTATAGGGAATGGGGTGCTGGAGGGGCAACACTGAATCCTTTCATAGAATCATGGAATTGCTCAGGTTGGAAAAGCCCTCTGAGACCATCACGTCCAAATGATCCCCCAGCACAGGCAAGGCCACCACTGCCCCATGTCCCAAGTGCCACATCCACACTGCTGTTAAACCCCTCCAGGAACGGTCACTCCACCCCTGCCCTGGGCAGCTGTGCCAGGGCCTTCAGGGGAGGAATTTTTCCCTCATATCCAATCCAGCTCATTTCTGAGCTGCAGCCAGCACTCCAGAGCTGGATTTGGGCTCTGCAGAGCTGCACGGCAGGATCACCCTGTTCCTGCTGCTCCTGGGCTGGGACAAGTGTCTGTCTCCCAATCCCTCCCCCTGTAACCAGCCTCTTCCATGGGGAAAACACCTGGAGCCCAGCACCCCAAATCCAAGTCAGCTCCTTCCTGGGTCACAGCTGCCCTTGCCCCCCTCCTGCCCCAGGAAAGGCTCCTCACACCAGGAAGTATTTCTGCATTTATTTTTTATTAACCATTTATTTGTCTGTAATTGTTTTACTCTCACATTACAATCGTGTGGGGTTTTTTATATAATTTTTTTTTTTAAATTTTATTTTTGTAAAATAAATAGAGATAAGTGAACTTTTAAGGTAGGACACTCTCCAGATCCTTGGTTAAACTCCATGATTGAATCTCTGCATCAGACCTGTGGAAGCACAGCCCACACGCTCAGGAGAAAGCTCGAGTTCCTTAAAATCCCACATCCTGGATGTGGGGCTGCACCGGAGCCCAGCAGGAGCAGCGGCTCCCACCACGCACCTTCCCCTTTCGCCAGGTATTCCCTGTTCCTTTGACAAATACACTGATAGAAGTTAAAAATCTACTGTTTTTTAAGCTGTGAATGTTAATGGGTTACGTGTGATCCCAAACTCTGGCTCCCCCCTGGAGGGGACTCGTCCCGCCGGGGCCGCGCCGGAGCGGGGCGGGAAGAGACACAGCTCTGTTAGACCATAATTAACTTTGGGTAATTTAAAAGTGGATTTTTAGGTAGTTTTTAAGTTTAAAGCCTTTGATTCATCGTCCTGTGACGTGGCCTTTGGCCTCCCTGACACGGGGGACGGTGCTCGGTGAGGACCCGGCGCCCGGCCCTGGTTCGAGGAGCCTCTCCCGAGCCCGAGTCCTGCCGTGTGTGTGGCACCTCGGGATGGCCACCAGGCCACCTCCCTGTCCCTGGCCCAGGTGCCTCAGCACACACAGGAACACGAGACAGGCAGAAGCAGCAGTGACAGGTCAGACACACCACAAGGGGTGTGGCAGAGGTGAAGTCACCCTCAGCACAGGGACAAAAGGTTTCTCACCCCTTCCCTCACCAGTATTTCCTTCACCATGGCTGGCTGTTTGCTGGGAGCCTGCAGATCCCATGAGACTGGAAGAAAACCTTGGGAATTTCCGGACCTCACAGGTTGCCACAGTCAGTTTTGCACAGAGCAAGTTCTGCTCTCAGCCAGGGACATCCCACCTCTGGAAGCAATCCCGTCCTTTGGCTTTGCCTCCCCCTTCCCACACCCATTTCCAGACCCTGCACGGATCCCAAGGGACGAAAACATTCATTATTGAGACATGGAAGGTGTGGAAGACGGAGCAGGCTTTCCCTGGGGAGCTGGGGCAAAGGTGCTGTGCTCAAAGCAGGTGACCTGCTGTCTTCCCCTCCTCAGTGATTCTCTCGTGCTCAGCCCAGGTGGTTCCACGCCCAGCTCCACAGGGACAGAGGAGCCCCAGCCGTGGCCACACCGTGTGTGCAGCTGCAAGTGTCCAGACCCTCAGTCCCACCCAGTGACCATCAGCTCACAGACAGGCCCTGGAGCCTCCCTCGCTGCCTGGGCACAGCTCCCAGGGGACCAGGCGTGTCTGTGGAGCTCCCTGTGGGCAGAAGGACAGTGGCAGCAGGAGGGACAGTGCCAAGGTGTCCCAGACTCCCCACCATCAGCGTGGGCTTGGCGGAATGTGGTGACACGAGTGACTCGCTCCAGGCTTGGTGGGACGTTGGAGATCTTCGTTCTCTTCCTTCCCTCTTCTTCCTCATGTGCAGCCTTACGGTGTGGGGCATCCTGCCCTGCTCTTGTCATCTCCTTGAGCCTCTTCCCCCAGGATTCCAGCCTCCTCAGGCCAGCAGGTCACCTTCTGTCCTTGCTTCCAGTGGAGAGGACGCTGCAGGGAGGGAGGAGAAGGTTCATGCAGAGGAGACACTTCTCTGCCTCCCTTGCCCTGTTCAGCAGTGCAGGAGCAGGTACATCCCATGCAGGCAGACAGCTCGGGTCTCGCTGCCCTGTCCCAGGAATTCTGTTTGGCACAGGGTTGGCAGCAGTGGGAGGGTCCCGTGGAGCTGTAGGTAAGTCCTGACTTAGTCCTTGGAGCAACCTACGCTCCAGCAAAACAAGGAACAAAGACTAAAACAAGACCCTTCTCAAGGGTGTTGCCTCATCCAAGTCCTTCCAAGCTCAGGAGCCGTGTTTCTGACAGAGAAGCCAACCACTGGAAACAAAAATAAATGTTCCTTTTCTGTAGCTTTTAGAGGATATAGCTGGAAAACGAAACAAAACAAAAAACAAAAAAAGGAGATTGTCTCTTCCCCTTGTCAAACCCATCAGTAGCTAAGTCAGAAAAACAAATGTTCAAGTTATGGGGTGCAGCAGCAGCCAACACGAAACATTCAAGTCGATGATTTCACTATGTACAGGGAGGCCCCGCCCCGGACCCAGCTCCGCCGTTATCTGATCCGCTTCTCCACCGAGTACACCGAGATGTAGTAGTCATTGCTCCCGACGGCCAGGTGGGGCTGTGGGCAGAGCACGACACGGTCACCACATCAGCCAGGCTGGAAAAGCCCTCCCAGCCCATGGATCCCCTCTGTGCCCCATCCCCACCTTGTCCCCCAGCCCAGAGCACTGAGACCTTCCTGGGACACCTCCAGGGCTGGGCACTCCAACCCTCCCTGGGCAGCCCCTGCCAGGGCCTGACCACCCTTTCCAGGGAGAAATTCCTCCTGATGTCCAACCTGTGCTCCCCTGGCACAGCTGGAGGCTGTTCCCTCTCCTCCTGGCCCTGTTCCCTGGGAGCTCCCTCCTCCTGTCAGGGATTGCAGAGCCAGAAGGTCCCCCCTGAGCCTCCTTTCCTCCAGGCTGAGACCCCCCAGCTCCCTCAGCCCCCCCTCCTGTGAGTGCCTCTCCAAAGTCCCAGGTGTGGAGCAGTGACAGGCGCAGGTAAGGGTGACATTCCGGCTGCTCCAGCACTGAGTGCGTCTGCTCTGACGCATTCCTGCAGCACCCACACTCCCAGCTACTTATAGGCCCATTTCAGCCACAGGGAAAAATTATGGGGACTATTAGCTGCCAACTGCCACCATCATTTCTCTAAATGGCTGCAAATCTGCTCGTTAAGAGCCGATTCCTGGGCTGAAAGGAAGCATTTCCTGCAGTGAGGGGCGTGGGACAGGCCGGGCCAGGGAGCCCCGGGCTGGACAGGGCTTTGCTTTGCTTATTTTAAGAGCAAACCCATTTCAGGTGATTTCCCCCACTTCTTCCCCCATTCCCGAAATCGCTCTGGGCTTCCCGCAAAGAGGCTTTTCAGAACTGAGATGATCTTTCCTTCACCCCTCTACCTTCAGGATGTCAAACACACATCCCTCAGGCAGGAAAACCACCTTCCCCCTCCTTCTCACACCAAACCCTCACAGGGTCACACAGCTCCTCCCTCCCCTCCTCCAGGCCCTTGATCTTTCCCACTGCTCTTCTATTACATATTAAATATTTGTGTGCTGATCTGCAGGTTTCTAAAACAACTGTTTTAACTCCTTCCTGCTTTCCCATCCATTCATGTTGTTCTCTCGGGTTTTCCATCTCGTTCATTTCCTCTCATCCCTGGGGGAGCAAAGTCCACCACGCAGATGGGACCGCCCTCCTACTTGAGCAGCAACCAGATTCTCCCTCTAACTACTGTGACATATTCCTAATTTCCTTTTGTTCTGATTCATTCCAGGCTTTATCAGCTCGTGCCTCTAATTTTTGCAGCTCTCCCATTTTCCTGACGTGCAGTTTTTTTCCTGCACAGCATCAGCTTTATGTAAAACGGTGCGAGAGCAGCCCCAGAGACCCAGGGTGAGACTCGTCTGCAGAGCCCAGGCAGGGAGTAGAGAGGCACACAAAATTTGGGAGTGTGAGCCCTCCCCCAGGGACACTGAGAGGTGCCAACCCCCAAACCCGGGCAGAGGACACAGACCCAGTGAGGGTGGAACGCCAGGCAGCTGATGGCTCCCACCCTTTGTCCCATAAAACCATCGTAGTATTTGATGTTGTTGATCAGCTCCCCGTTCCCGTTGTAGATCGCAGTGAACTGATTCATGGAGCCACTGGAAGGGAATGGAGAGGAAACACAGAGTCACTGGGAATGCTGGGTAGGGACAATACTGCTGCCTGGCAGAGCTGTGTGTCACACCAGCGTGCAGAGAGTTCTGGAACACACAGGGCCCCAGGAATGATGTGTGTGGGGGCAGATCGTCCTCTCCAGGGTCCCAGGACTTACCAGGCGAAGAGGTTGGCCTGGGGGTGGATGTCGAGGGCCGTGAGCCCCTTGACGATCTGCAGGACCTTCATGGACTCGGACATGCGGGGGTCGAAGAACCGCACGTCCCCGTTGACACTGCCAACACAGGGGTTCCTCAGGGTCAGCCTGGGCCCAGGCAGACCCCACAGCCCAGGACACGGAGCTGCAGGGCTGTCTGTAAGCTGGTTGCCTCAGGGGGAGAGCAGGACAGAGCAGAACTGTGCCCTTGCCTTCCCCGTCAGCACGGCCGGGTTCCCACCGGTGTCACTCACATCTGGTCCCACGCACAGCACGTTCAGTGCTGAGCAAACAGCCCTGCTCTGCCCTCAGGAGGGATCCCTCACTGCCCCCACAGCTCATCACTGAGTGTGTCTGTCACACCCAATAGACCCAGCTCCACGTCAGCCCCGAATTCCCCCTGCTTTGCACAGCAGGGAATTGCATTAGAGAGCTCTGAGCAGACAATGTGCTGGTGCCATCCATTACTCCAAGTGCCTGGACCAGGGAAAAAGTTCTGCTGAGGCTCAGAGAACTGCTCCACCAGCAGTGACACCTTCGTGTTTCTCAGGGAGTAGTTGCACCAGGATCTCACTATGTCCTAACGTTTGTTTTTCTTGGATCTTGCTGTCAGCTGAAGCAGCGGGAACGGGGAGGAACTGGGAGTGGGGTGGCTCATGTCCACAACCTGAGCTCCTCTGGGAGGAGACCAGACCTGAGGTCTGCAGCACAACCTCTCTTCCCACCCCTGCAGCCCTGAGAGCAGCCCAGGCCCTGAGGAGAGGGGACACCCAGCCTTCAGCCCCCGAGGCACACGGACGTGACCCCCGGAGCCGCCGGAGGAGCTTACGGAAAGGAAGATTAAAAACTCTAATATGGGAGCTCGACAAATCTGGCAGCTGCATCACATAATCCCCTTTCTGAAAATCTTAATACATTTTTGCTGGCCCATCCCCCACCCCAGGAATGTTCTGAATCCCAGAAAACTATGTTTTGTTTCCATTTTGTAATCAAGAAAAAGAGGCTCTTTGTGTGCAAACGGTGGCTTTGTGACAATAAATTATATTCCGCTGTTCTTTAATGGCCAAATCAGTATATGCTGCTCTCGCTGCAGTATTTACCAGGCAGCAGAAATGGATTTATGTGTAGAAAATTGCCAGGCAGCACAGTAATCCTGCCCAGCAATATGCCTGACAGATGCAACATCAACCTTCCTCCTCGTGTTCTCTCCCAAATGACCCCAGTGAGACGTTGGCAATAAAGACCCACCACCACAACATATCCTGCATCCAGCCTCGGCTCCTGCCTCGCTCCCTTCCTCCCTCACACGCCTCGTGACGGCGATTCCAGCATCTTGTTTACTCCCAAGCCACACCAACAGCCTTCCAAGGAAAGCTCCACATCCCTTTCTGCCTCCTCTCCACCGAGTTTGGAGCAGGAGTTCATTATTGACGCAAATATGAAACCAAACAGCTTTGCCCTCTCAGCTCTTGGGATACCAGGGGCACAATTTAAAGGGAAAAACAAGCTGTGTGTAAGGGAAAACAGCCCAAAGAGTAAAATGTTGTGTACCTGACGCTCATGATGTTGCCCTCGGGGTGTTTCTGCAGGTAGGCCTTCACCACCCAGGCCGTGTGCTCCCGGTAGGTCATGACCCGGCTGGGGAACAAGGAGAGACACGTTTGGAGGGCAAAGAGGAGGAGGAAGCACGAGGATCCCAGGGGGCCTGGGCAGGAGAGGCAATTACCATTCACTGAGGGCCATCCTCCTGTCGAACACGCGGATGGAGCCGTCCCCCAGCCCCGCCACGATGAGGGAGCGATGGGAGTCGCAGGACAGGCTGGTGACACAGCTGTCAGCGCCAGTGGGGATGTCCTGGGGACAGAGCACACGACAGCCACGCTGAGACCACGGCCTGTCCTCCACTCACTGCACTCAAGGTCCTACACCAAGGTCCTGCCCCAGCCCTGGAAGTGTCCAAGGCCAGGTTGGACGGGGCTTGGAGCAACCTGGGCTGGTGGAAGGTGTCCCCTGCCCATGGCAGGGATGGGATGAGGTGACCTTTAAAAGTCCCTTCCAACCCAAACCATTCCATGATTCCATGATTGCCAGCCTGCTTTTGCAGTGCTGCTCAGCTGTTTTTTACTAGTTTGAACTGAAACTGTTTTTCCTCCCAACAGGGATTATTCTGAGCAATCCTTTTGCCTGTAGCAAGTAAAAGAGAGCAAGTGGGTGGAAGGTTGGAAGGGACCTTAAAGCTCATCCAGTCCCACCCCTGCCATGGGCAGGGACACCTTCCACCAGCCCAGGTTGCTTCAAGGCCCGTCCAACCTGGCCTTGGGCACTCCCAGGGATGGGGCAGCCACAGCTGCTCTGGTCAGCCTGTGCAGGACCCGCTGGAGCTGCAGGAGCTCAATTCACACTTCAATCCTATTTTTGCCTCGTGCAGATTCACCTTTGGAGCTGCTGTTCCAGCCTGGGCTGAGCTGGGAGAGGCACCAGCCCCGGGGCTGCTGCAGCCCCTGCCCACCCCCAGCTCCTCCTTTGAAGCAGCAACACTCAGCAGAAGTGCAAATGAAGCACTTGTTCCTGCAGCTCCAGCCCAAGCGCTTCCAGAGGTGTGGGGTTTTGTACTTCAAAGAGGGAAGGCACCTTTATCCGCCTGGATTATTCCTGCTCTTTGTGCTGATTCTCACTTTCCCAGCTACTGAGTCAGGAAGTTCCAATCACTTGAATTTCAACACACCCAATCTTTCCAATTAAAAAAAGAAACAACATGTTTTTAGACACTTTCGGTGCAATCATTAATCATCATAATTTAAAAGATTTTCGCCTCCTGAATTTTGCCGCTCCCTAATTTACATAGAAAAAAAATAATATGTGAAAGTAATTAAGATTAACAGAGGCTTAATTATCCTGCATGGTGGGGTCAAAGTGTCGCAATTAATGTTCATCCAAGGGTAATTAATTTCGAGAAGCTTTGAAAACTCGACTTCCTTTTTATTCCAGCATGGTGCCTCCGTTCTCACCGACCAGCTGCTTCTCCTTGGAATTTCTGAGAAACTCCCATGTGATTATGAATGACATGGACTCTTGCAGTGCCTTTTATCCGTTATATGGCACAGAAAGTTACGTGTGACTGAAACCGCCCTCCTGGTGCCTCTGAGGTGTGAACACTCCAGGTCCTGGCTCAGGTGTGGATGAGCAGGTAGGGAAGTGCTCTCCAGATGGACTCAGCTTTCCTGGACACATGGGAGGCACTGGAGCAGAGCTGCTCCATCACCAGCTCTGTGTGTGTGTCCCAGAGGAGCAGAGATGGCAGCAGAACGTCCAGATGCTCCACCACCAACCCAGCTCACCCCTGAATTTCCTCACAAATCATACAATTATGGAATGATTTGAGTTTAAAGGGACCTTAAACCTCATCCCATTCCACTGCCTAGCCCAGGTTGCTCCAAGCCCCGTCCAACCTGGCCTTGGACACCTCCAGGGCTGGGGCAGCCACAGCTGCTCTGGGCAACCTGTGCCAGGGCCTTTAAAGATTTACACTATTTCAATTACATGCCAATTAGGAAACCCAATCTGCATCCTGGTGCCTGCCTGTGGCTTCCAGAGCCTCAGCCTCCCCAAACCCTGCTGCCCATCCAGAATAACAGCAGCAACTTCCTAAAAGCCCTGACACGCTCCCTGAGGACGTGTGTGGTTTTACTGATCTTGGAACGTGACCCTGGGGCAGGGAAGCAGAGCAGCAGGAGCTGCAGGACCTGTCAGCTCCTCACAGGATAACTCACCCATGGGATGTGCTCCAGGAGGGAAAAGGGACAAACACACAGGTGTTACCTGTACTTTCATTTCCCGATCCGTGTCCCAGATCCGGATAATCCTCACGTCTCCCGAGGTCATCAGGAGCCCAGTTTCTTGTTCCCAGTCGACCACCATCCCTGCCCCTAAGGCAGAACACAGGCAGGGGTGCAAATCAGCATCAGCAGGGGCACAGCTGCACCCATTAGGAGCCCCAGCTCTCCTGATCCCGTGTTTCAGAAGCTGGCACTGCCAGAGGAAACGTGAAATTACACACACGCACATCCACACACCCTCCAAATGGGATGGAATCAGCTGGCCCTGGATTTGAGTCCAAAATGCCTTTGTCCCCTGGTCTAACTGAGTGCTCAGTGGGGAGCACAGCTTCCAGGACACTGCTGGGGACTCCCAGGGGGTCAATAAATTATCCAGCACTCCATGAGAACTCCGGATTAAACAAGGATTGAAGCAGACTCAACTGGTGACACCTCACAGAGCAAGACCTGAGAGCCCCTGGATCACCACGATTCCTCATTCCAGCACAAAGATGTGGGAAATGTTTCTCAACAAAGAACAGCTAAGTCAGTCAGCTGCAATATATTGAATTTAACAGCTGGTGGGAGCACAAACCAGTTTGCTGCACAGACTGGCAAGGGCGGGAACACCCTGCGATGACAACACCTAAAATCCTTCACAAAGGCTTTTGCTCCTCATCTCTGAGGGCACAGACCAATCTCCAGGTGAAGTTCAGAACAACATCCCATCCATTCTGTAAGAGCACGACAAGGGATTTTCTATCCTCAAAGCACCTGCTTACAGACAGACTGTGTGTGCTCATGAACCTTGCTGGGACAGGATTCCCAGAGCAGGGTGAGTGCAGGTCACCTCCTTCCTGGGAAATCCCTGGCAATGAACCCCCCGGTTCTGGAGGGGAGAAACCTCCAAGGAACAACTCTTGTGCGTTTTACTGGAAGGGACTTTGTGCCTGTGTGCTGCCCCCACAGCTCGGGAATGTCCTGCTCAAAGCACAGCCACACACCCGTTATGGTTTGCTTTTAATGCTGCAAAGGCTGAGCAACCCCAAATCTACGGCATTTCCAGGGACACTCCCACTCATCCATTAAAAACAGAAACAAAAAATCCTGGGAGCACCACAGGAGGGAAGCAGAGAAGAACTCCAGGTCTGGTGTCTGTTCTCAGCCCCTGGGGCAGGGCAGAGGCAGCAGCAGCCCTGGCTCCCACAGCAGCATCCCTGCCCTGCAGAGCAGCATTCCTGCCTCTCAGAGCAGTTGTCCACCCTCTCATCCGTGCCAAACCCAGCCTCTGGTGCCGAGCAGCGTTTCATAACCACACACAACCCAGAGTCAGAACCCTCTGCAATGCATCAGGACTGCAGCTCCTGCCCTGAGCCACTCGCCTTCAGCACCATTCCTGTGTCTCCACTCCACAGCTTGCTTGTCCAGAAGGTACAAATGTGAATCTTTCTGCATTTACTGCCAGGAATTAGCCCCAGCAGGAGATTTAAGCCTGCCCTAACATGCTCTTTGTCACCAAAGGACCACAAGTACCTTGTACCAGAACAACCACCTTTACAGGGCACAAAGGAAATGACAGAAACATCCTATAAATACTGAGTTTTCCTCAAAGATGACGGAATGACCTTGTTTTGCACAGATCCAGATAAAACATTTTCCCATCTCCCCTTCCTGAGCATCACAGCCGGCCGATTCCTGCTCTTGCTGCATCCGCGGAGGAGACTGCTGACACTTATTGACAGCCCGTCACCTCACCGCAGGAAATTCGGGACTCTGGGCTAAGATGGGAGCTTGGATCTTTATCTTTAGTCAAATGGGTTGTTCCTTCAGATTGCCTTGCAGCTGGGAGGGCTGGAGAGCTGAGGCAAACAAGCAGGCAGTGATTGAGATGATAAACATCACTGAAGTGTTTGCATTTGTCATCTCGTTTATGGCCCATGTGACAAGATAAACCTGGCAGCTGAGATGGATCTGGCCATTACCACCCCTGATGGAGTTCAGCAGGCAAAGTGCTCCGAGGCAGCTTTAAACTCCCAATTTCCCAGTCAGATTCCCGTTTGAAGCCAAGGTGGTTCTGTGTGATCAGCACCAGGTCCCTTCTGGCTGTGGCTCCGGGGGCTGTGCCGTGGAGGGGGACGCTCCCACTGCACCCCAGACATGGCCTGACCAAGAAGGGGAGCCCAGGGTGTGACTGGCAATGCTGAACCAGAATTCCAAGCTGTCTAAAGAGAAGAAAAGCCTTTGTACAGACATCTAAGTCACTTGGAAGTGTATAAGGGGGGAGGAAATGTTCCATCCAGAGCTCACACTCACAGTGTGGCACGAGACAGAAATAGCTGAACTATTTCTATGTACGAGCAAACGCTCTCCTGGTACAAGTGATACAGGATTGGCTCATGTTTCCATGCTAAATTCATAGTATTTTGGGACGAGAAGCAAACGTGGGACTTAATACTAACGATCATTTCCTTTTTAATTAACAGAGGCCCTTCTCCAGGATGTTACAACCGAGCCTGCAGCTCACCCGCTGCGTTCTGGCTCACGGGTTTGGCACCTGAGCTGCTCCTCAGCCTCCTCCTGGCAGGAAGGTGATGCTCTGTGCACCTGTGCGACCCCACAGCCGAGCTCTGCCTCACTCCCACCCTAATTCCACGCTCCCACCTCCTCCCAGAATCGGAGTAACAGGGACCAGGCTGTGCCACGGCCCGACACAGGCCAGGGTGGAACCCTGATGCTCCCAAAACCCAAAAACTGCACCAGGTGGTGTCCCAGCCCTGCACTGCTGCAATGAATCCAGAGTGAGGAGCGTGGTTTTCCCCCAGGGAATAGCATGTTCTTAGATAATGAGCAACAGATCTTCCACAGCTCACGAAAAGGAATTTTTAAAGGTCTGTGGTGAGTTGTTGTTGTTGTTTTTAGGTTTGCTTTTTTGTTCGTTTTGGAGTCTTTCAACACCAGCACTTGCAGCTCCGTATGACATGAGTTTATACACCCAACAGCCCCTCCTGAAAGTGAAACTTCCCATGGCTGTTCCCTCAGGATTCCCTCTGAGCAACTGGTCTGGATGGGACAGTTCCCTGCATAAATTTCCATAACTAACCCTGGTGAAAGCAGCTGCATTCCCAGTGTTTATTTGCAACGTCCCTGGCACGTGGCCAGCCTGTCCTTGGCATTTCAATGGGATTGGGAATATCTACATGGAACACAATATAAAAAATCTTGGATTCTGACTGATCATTTTTTAATCATGGGCCCTCCTGGTTGAGCAGTGAAGCACATCCCTGCTTTAATTTCCAGGAAGCAGTGGGAGGGTTGGATGACCTCACTCATCATTAATTTCTACAACATCCTCTCAAAAAGTGTCACTCTCCTCCTGCCAAGGACTGCACAGCGAGGGACAGCGGGAGCTGGGATGCTGGGAATCCAATTAAAAGAACACAAACCCCTGGAGCTGCAATTTCTCCAGTGATTTTACTGCCATAAAATAATCTGACCAGAAACACGGTGTTTTTCCCAAACTTCCTACTCCTGAAGGGTAAGACACGAGCACTCCCTGACTCCTGCCAGCTCAGCTGCCTTCCCAGCACTGCATGTCCTGGCTCAGACTTTGCTCCCTGCTCACACCAACTCCAGGGATTCCCTGCCCAGGGAATGACCTGCCCAGTGGCCTGACAGGACCTGGCCCAGTAAGCCACTGGGGTTTCTCCAATTTATCCCAGATCTGTTAGAAAACCCCCAGTGATGCCAGAATGAAGAGACTGTTCCTAATCTTCCTTTTGGTAAAAACTCCTCATGGAAGCCTCAGTGATGAGAACAGATTTTCTGTATTTTAGTGACACACCCAGGATATTTTATCCTAAAATCATGGAATGATTTAGGTTGGAAAGGACCTTAAAGCTCATCTTGTTCCACCCCCTGTCATGGGCAGGGACACCTTCCACTAGCCCGGGTTGCTCCAAGCCCCGTCCAACCTGGCCTGGGACACTCCCAGGGATGCAGGGGCAGTATCTAACCATTGCTGATGTATTTAGCTGTCAGGCAAAGAGCCAATTCCACACATATTTAAGAGTTCTTCAGTGGGATGGGAGGAATCCTCGTGCTGCATCTGTCCCCAGGAGAACTGAAGATGCTGGAGAAGGCCTGGATCGATCTGCTGTTCCCGGTGTGCTGTCAGTGCTATCGATCCAACCGGAGTGGCTGGAATCCCCCCTGACTGCTGCCCGCCCGGTTCACCGAGCGGGGAATTCCCTGCAGCCAAGTCCTGCTAATTTTAGCCTTTGCTGGTGGATTTGGGAGTGAAGTGCAGAGCAGGCACTCGCAGCACAGCAGCTCTGCTAACTCCTGCCCCAGCGCTCGCCTGAACCACCAGAGAGATGTGCTAAACTCGAGCTAACGAGCCCTGAATCACCCCCTGCCATCAGAGCCTCGGTGATTAATCAGTACAGACACAGCCAGCTCTTATCAGTCAGCAAATATTAATAATTGATGAACATCCTGAAGTGACGATGTCATGGTGAACAGTCACGGACACTCGGCCGTGCACACCCCCAGGATACTCTGACACATCACCATCTGTTCCACCAAGCCCTTGGCAGCTGTGGGAGAAGGGGGGGTCGGGATCCAGAGCCTCAGAGACCACGCACAGCCCTGGCCTCTATGGATGGAGGCTGGGAAGTTCCTTCAACTTCAGCTTCCTTCCATGTAAATGAGCAGAATTTGTGAAATTTATCAGAATCATCAAATCCCAGAATGGTTTGGGTTGGGAAGGACTTTAAACCCCATCCCATTACACCTCCTGCCATGGCCAGGGACACCTTCCACCAGCCCAGGTTGCTCCAAGCCCCGTCCAACCTGGCCTTGGACACTTCCAGGGATCCAGGGGCAGCCACAGCTTCTCTGGGCAACCTGTGCCAGGGCCTGCCCACCCTCACAGCCAGGAATTCCTTCCACAGATCTAACCTAAATTTCCCCTCTTTCCTTTTTGGCATATTCTTGCCAAAAGTTCCCTACTCTGAGGCTCCTGGGAAAGACTCATCAGCATCTCCTTTTCCCATGATCTTTACAGCTAAGGTGTGTTATAAATAAACCCCAGCAAAACCCACAGAAGCTTTATGGGGGTTCCCATTTGGAACCTGTCACTCAAACCCTTTTGTCCAGGGATGCTTTGAAACCTTCCTGGAAAAGAGAGACTTGAACATCCCACCCACACCTCCTCTGGCTGCAGAGAGCTCAGAGCATCTGACATGAACATTCCCTTCTCCCAGCAGTGGCTGTGCCTGCTCAGGGAGTTCCCTGCATTCCTCACGGCTGTCATGGACACAGACACAAGTCAAGGGAAGGCAGAGGTGGAAGCAAAGCTTTCCAGGAACCACAGGGACCCAGCAGTCATTCAAACCACACCAAAAACCCCACCAACCACCCCGAAGGTGGCCAAGGAGCTCCTGCCCACCCACCTGAGCACAGGAACAGGAAAGCAGCACTCACCTCCCTGCTTACTTCTGTCAAGATAGATTGAAACCCTTCGGGCCAGACCTGTGAGGAGACAGGGATGAGGGGTTGGTGCTCAGGGTGACTCAGTCAGCCAGAGCAAAAATAATCTTACAGAAGGATTAGAAAAAGCAACTCAAAGATCACAAAAGAAGCAGCAGCACCCAGAGCAGCACATGCCTCCATCCAAGTGCAGGCACTCGTTCCAGCACAGCATTCCTGAGAAGCCATCAGCCTGCCGTGTGGAGCGAGGGCTCTGGCTGCCTGACAGCAGCACAGAGCTGGCATTCCTGCTGGAACAGGGAGACCATCCCCTGCCTCAGCTGGGCCCTGTTCTCGAGCTCGTCAGGGAGTGACAGATGGATCCGTGCAGATCCATCGGAGCAGAGCACGTGGCTGCTGCTGGGGGAGGTCGGGGCTCCCGTGCCCCACACCTGGGTGGGCAGGTAACCAGCACCCCGAGAGAGCAGACAACCCATGGGTGCTCTGTTTGAAGAGCTCCTGAACGGGAAGTTACCCCAGACACAGACTGCTTTCAGCCATGAACCCCCAGGCAACGAGAGCAGAGCAGCAAGCAGGGGATGAGGCACTGTGGGGCCACCCTGGACAGTCACAGAATCATGAAATAGAATCCCAGAAGGCTTTGGGTTAGGACGCCTTAAAGGCCATCCAGTTCCACCCCTGCCATGGCCAGGGACACCTTCCACCAGCCCAGGTTGCTCCAAGCCCGATCCAACCTGGCCTTGGACACTTCCAGGGGTCCAGGGGCAGCCACAGCTTCTCTGGGCAACCTGTGCCAGGGCCTGCCCACCCTCTCCTCCAAGTGCTCAGGAAGGGATCAGGCCAAGGCCTTCAGAAGTAAAATCCTGGTTCCCTTTGCTGGCTGGAGAGGGAAAACACCACAGGGATCTGCAGGGAGCACATCAGGGGGGTTGATGACTGTGAACCAGCTGGTCCCACTTCGGCATTTTTGCAAATTCCAGAACTGTGCTGTTTTCAAGGACAAGGCCTTTCTGACTGTGGAGCTGTGGCTTGTTCCCTTTGTCACAGGGATGTGGCAGATCTGTTCAGGCTGCTGTATGACAACACCCTCACACCGGGCCACAGGTCCCTGTGCTGCTCCCCAGCCTGCACACACTGTTCTCTAGAGAAACTGCCAAAATTCCCAAAGCCTCCTGCTGAGAAAGCACAGCTTCAGAGCACATCTATATTCTTCCTATGATGCTCAACAAAGGCATGTTCCTCTTCCCTTCTGTACATGGGAAAATGGCCCAGGAAAGTCACGTTCTGTTGTTCTCAAGAGCAACTCAGAGATGAGTGTGGCATTATGACACAGGGGAAATGCTGGGAGAGGAGAAAAGGAAATCAGCAGTGGAAGCAAACAAACTCCTGTAAAACTCCTGAGCTCTGCAGCTTCAAAGATGCATCTTCAGTTTTATGAGCCTGTGCTGGACCACAGCTTGGTCTTGGCACCACATGACTGTGAAGAGTCTCATTTCCACTGGGACTTGCTCCACATAGTTCTTTTGAAGTGGTACATTTGTTTCTCTCTCCACAAAGAGATCTGTCCTTCTCTTCTGCCCAACCCGCTGCCAAGGTGAAAGGCAAAGAAAACAGGCCCCAGACTGCTTTAATCCACAGGGGAAAGAAACAGGCAAACCCCCTCCTGTTCTGGCAAATGCAACCCCCCAACTGCCCCAGCTCGCTCAGCTCTGAGCCTGCTCTGCAGCATCACACGCTGACAATCCCTTCTGGGGGGTAAACCCTGTGCAGGGCAAGGCACAGTCAGCACAAAGTGCATGTGGAAAAGCAGGCAGGAAAATGGGATGGGGCTGAGGGAGCTCAGTGGGCAGCTGCCAGCATCCTCCCTAAACACCAGGAGAGCTGACAGTCAGGGCAGCCCGGGGGAATTCCCAGCACCAAGACACAAGATCCTGAATCCAGGGATGGGAAACATTAACCAACGTCCAGGAAAACTGGTGTTGGCAAAGAAATACAGGATGGCACTACGAAGGGCATCTTGTGATGCCGACTGGACCCGTTCTGCCCCAGCAGAGCCAGGCCTTTCCCTCCCAGTGCAGCCCCACTGTGTCCCTCCTGCTCCTGCTGACACCTCTGAAAGGGCAGGTTCAGACCACGGCATTTGCACAGCGGGCTCTGAACTTCCAGCAGCTCATAATCAGTTCTGAGCACATCCCTCAGCGAGGCAGAGCCTGGAGTCACCTCAAACACAGCTCCTCTTCCCCGAGACAAACTGTGAGGTGTTAAGGGAAACATAACAGACAGGAGCTCACCGAGGCAGCACCAGGAAAATCCAATGAATAGCTAAAAGAGCTGTGTCAGGCTCCTGGGATGAACCACATCAGCTCAGAAATGAGAACTGTCAGCTTTTAAGGTCAGGATGAATGATGATGGTCATCTCATCTGACCTCCTGCATAGCACAGGCCAGGGAGCCTCATCCAGCAGTTCCTCCATCAATCCCACAAAGTGCTGATTGAACTACAGCACACACAGGAAAACCTGAAGCCTTGATTAAAAATATTCAAGTGACAGAGAATTGCCATTAGAGCATCAGTACAGGGCGAGGTCTCGGAAGGACGGGACGTCCACTTCCTGCAATGCCCTAAAACCTCCTGCAATCCCTAAAACAGACTTCAGGGTTACTCAAACTGATTTTCTGGCTTCATCCTACATGTGGCTGGATGCCAGTATTCATTTTTACACCCTTTTCTACCCAACTTTTCTACCATTCCAAGCAGGCCAATGTCTCACTGTGCTGCACTTCTGCATGTCCCAGATTTAGACCGCATGTTCCTTTGCCCCCTCCTGACCCACAATAAACAGCAAAGAACAAGTACCAAAGGTGGAGTTCAGGCTGAAGGAGATCACAGGTGCAGCATGCAAAGCTGTACAAAGGCTGGTTTTCACCTTCCCCCCCGAGAGAACTCCGTGGGGACCCACCTCGTGTGGTTGGCAGCATGTCCGACAGCCCCTGCCAGGCTGTCACCATCTCTGGGTTCTTCTCCAGGTCTGCAAAGTTCTTCCACACTCTGATGGCACCATCGTCTTGGGGAGCACAGGGGGAGAGAACACAAAGCAATGTCACTGCTGATGCAGCTCTCACAGTTCCTTGTGCATGAGGAAGAAGAGAAGCAAAACTGCGGTTGCACAGACTCCAAAACTCAAAAGTGTCACTTGAACTTAATTATTTTTGTTAGAGTTGTTTTTCCTCTCTAATAATACATCTGTGAAACCTAAAGCTTTGTTCTACTGGAACTGTTCTGGAAGAGCTTTTCTCCTTCCCCTGAATAACACCTGACATTACATTTCTCTCCATTTCCTTGACTCATTCATTTTCTCCAGGATTCATCTCTGTCCTCCTCACTATTGGTGCCGAGAGCTACATAAGTACCCACTCAACACAAAACAGCCCCACAGAAGCAGCTGAATCAAAGCCCAGCCCATCAGCAGCAAATCTTTCAAGAACATTGTGTATTTTTTCAATTTTCTCTCCATCTGTGAAACTTTTGTGCTAAGAATCAATAAATTGAAAGGAAAATGTCCTAAAGGCCCTCTCAGCTCCTCTTCCACCTCCCTTAATTACACCCAACCTGTACAGTTCAGTGGGAAGTTGGAGAAGCTGTTGAAAACACTCCTACTGACAGGTTTGGAATGGTTCCTTGGGAGAGGAGCTGATCTGACTCACAGCTTTACAGACCAAGGAATGGGGCAGAGCTCTTCAAGCAATCCCACGTGATGCAACAGGGTCTTCTGGAGAACTGCTGAGGTGAAAGATGGACTAGAGAGAAACTCAGAACTACCTGAACAGTTCAGTGCTTATGCTGAGCCTCCCCTGCTCTACGCTGAAAACAGCACAAGGAACAGAATTTGAGGTCTTAAATTTTGGTTGCTGCATGATTTCAGCTCAGGACAAGAGCTTTAATGAACTAAAATGCCCTTTCCCCAGGTGTTGTACATGGGGAGGTGACTGTGACCTTGCAATGACAGGTAAAGATTCAGAATGAGGTAACGAATAAAGCTGGCACTGGGAAAGGAACACTTCAAGTGTCTGACTTGTCAGTCCTTTGAAAATCTTTCCAGCACCTAGTTAAGAGATTTCAGGACTGCCAGAAACAGCTTTCAGGTTTGACCCTGGAAGTTTGACCCTCCTCAGCTGAGAGCAGGCAGGTGAGTGCAGGGGAGGGGAGGGTCAGGCTGGGACAAATCCATGAAGGGGAGACCACGGTGTCCAGAACGACTGGACTGGAATTCTGCAAAAGGCCCCCAGTCCTGCCCTGATCCATGGGATAACGTGCTGTTTACCTGTGGCAGTCAGCAGCAAGGAGCAGTCCTGTCCATTCAGGTACTCCATCGCCGTGATCCGGGTGTACCGAGGGTTCCCGTTGTGGAAATAGTCCAGCTTCTCCCCTTTCTCCCAGTCCCAAAAACTGTGGGAGGAAAAAATAGCAAGACAGCAAGTCAGTTCTCAGTTCTCTGTGCAAGCTATAAAGAGATGTACACATTATCCAATTATATCTCATGGATACCAGCTCAGTTTGGATTTCTCCCTGGAGTTTGCCATCATTTTACTAATAACATATCAGAGAACTATGAAAGGGTTTGGGTTGGAAGGGACCTTAAAGCTCATCCCTTCCACCCCCTGCCCTGGGCAGGGGCACCTTCCACCAGCCCAGGTTGCTCCAAGCCCCGTCCAACCCAGCCTTGGACACTTCCAGGGATCCAGGGGCAGCCACAGCTTCTCTGGGCAACCTGTGCCAGGGCCTGCCCACCCTCCCAGGGAGAATTTTGAATACCTCAACCCTCCGTGAAGGGCACAGGGCAGAAGCCCAGCTGTAAGTGCTGTCACCCTGCCGGGATCCCCCTCAGCACCTCGGGGTCAGAAGGACCTGGGGCTGCGCTCACAGCTGTGCCTGAACCCCGGCAGGTTCTGCCCCACATCCCTGCCCTGAGGGGAGGGACGGCCATGGGGGAAAGGGGCAGGGAAAAGAAGGAATGCTTGAGGCACCTGTGATGGTCCCACGTGCCCCGCGCCGCTCTGACCCCCCAGAGCCCCCTCACCCCCTCACCAGATGCTGTCCTTGTCGGCCACGGCGATGCAGGGCGTGAAGGGGTGGAACTTCACCACCGAGGGCACGCCCGGGTTCCTGTTGAGGAAGATCTGATCGTCCAGCCGGGAGATCCCTGCGGGGCACAGGAGGCAGCACAGCTCAGCCCCTGGCAATGTCCCACCCCCAGAGCCACGTGCCCCACTGCCCCCTGTTCTCACCAACAGACCCCCAGCACTTCCCTCCTTCCAGGAGCTTCTCAGACCCCCAGCACCGACAGCCCCGACTGCCCCACACCGACTGCCCCACGACTCAGGGCACAAACTAAAACCTGTGGTGATGAATCAGGGGGTCCTTTATGTTGGCAACCAAAGAGAACAAGCGCAACCAAACACCAGTTTATACTGAGAGAAAAACCAACACTATTTCTTCAAAATATAAAACAGGAAAACGCTTTTTTGTCAACTTGAAGTGCAGCATTTCACTGTAGCTTGTGGATTATTTATTTAAGCTTCCACTTAATTTCTTTTAAAATTTAGGTTAATTTGCAAATGAAAAATGCATTTTCCACGGAGACCTTAAAACGGTGGGTAAAGACTTTTCCCATCTTGTCTTCAGAGCAGTTTCCTATTCACAAGCAGTGTTGGGACCCCTGACACTGCTATTTTTTGGCACACTACGAATTCATCACACATACCCCTAAGCCCAGGAGACATCTATTCAGCTCGAGTTTGTTTTAGAATGCATCCATTTAATCTAATTTTCATTAAAAGCTTGTAAGTCTATTTTAATTCTTTTTAATATTTCACATTTTCATTATTTTTTTAATGAATAGTGGCGTTTTAGTCACTCAGGTCAAGCAACCGAATATGAACACTGTCTAGAAAGAGATTTAATTTCTCCAGGCAAGCATGAAAAATCCCCTTCTTTGTATTCAAACAGATCTCCCAGGCCATCTCCTGGGCTCCAGGTTCATTCCTGTTTCTCTGGTTGATGATATTCCGCAGTTTCCCGACAGGAAGCTCCACATTGGGAGCGCGGGAACCTCCCGAGGACGAGGTTGAGCCCCGGGCGCTTTTCCCTTCGGCACATTCGGATTTCCAGCTCCGTGTGCCTCCACGAGCATCCCCAGGGAGCAGCAGCCTCCACCGCACGGTCCTGCCCCGGGAACGCCACGGGAAAGGTGCCAGGAGCTCCTGTAAATGCAGCTCCCCAGCCTCTGCTGCTCAGGGCACACAAGAAGCAGGGATAATTTAGGGATGCAAATTCCTCAGAAAGCTTCATTAGGTTCCACCTTATTCACATAAATCCCTGTGCTGAGAGATTCCCAGCCCAGAAGCTGCCTCAGAGAGTCCTAGACAAACACAGGTTTCTGGAGAGCTCACACGAACCTGAGGCACACTGGAAGCAGCACACACAAAGCCACGCACACAACTATTCAAAATATAATGGGATACGAGGAGTAAATGATCATTTACAGAGCTCAGCAGAGCAGAGAATGTGAGAGACATCACTGAAGTCTTTCCTGGGCATGGTGGGACGTGTCCAGCAGCTCCAGGGCTGCCCTGCCAAGACCATGCCTGTCCCACATCAATCACTGAGCTCTGCAGCTCTAAAGGTTATCCTCCAGGACTCCACCTTCTCCCTGGGGGAATCCCTGCTCTGGGCTCCCACACTGGTCAGCCAGCCCGGAGCTGCTCCAGCTGAGATGGAGTCATGTGTTCAACAGGGAAGGCACACCATGGGCACTTTAGGTGGACACCTCACTGGTGTGGTGAACAAACCCAGCAGCTGAGAACAGAAAGGTGGGAGACCATCAGTGAAACACCTGCAGCAGCACCACCTCACCTGCCCCAGGAGGAACAGGTGCCTGTCCAGGGTCACAGGACATCGCTTATTGGGGGCATCACTAATTGGGGGCATCACTAATCGGGGTTTTACAGTTCAGTGTCCTGAACAAGGGAAACCACTCACCCTTCTGGATGATCTTCTGGGCCTGCTTCCTGACCCGGGCATTGCGCAGGAACCGCCACTCCCTCTCCTTGCGGATCTGGCTCTCCAGGTCATGCTCTTCGGGGATCTTTTGGGAGAGGAACATACACACAAACCAAACCAGCAGTGACCACCACAGCTCCAGGAATTAGCTGACTGATCCCACAATCCCTGTGACCCCCTCCAAACACGGCAGGTCTGACCTCAGTACAATACAGAGCTCTCTGTTAACGCTCCTCACCTGAAAAGCATCACGAAGCACCCCTGAGATCAAGGGGGGAACACAGCTCTGCTACAGCCAGCTCAGAACCCACTGAAATCCTTCTTTCCCTGCTAAGCAAGGTCTGCAGGCATACAAGGTCACAGCTCATTCCCACATCCCCAGGATGTTCAGGTTCCCACCATTTACCAGTAACGGCCTGTTTTGGATCCTCATACTGGAACGTGATCCCCCCGTGTCACCTGGGCTTGACTACACACAAAACTCCCCCAGAAACTGGAGAGCAGCTCTGGAGCAGCCATAGCCACTCTGAGCTACTTGGTGATATTTATTCACAGCCCACAGCTCCAGGCTTTGGCACTCCATGGCTTCCCTGAAAACCTGTGCTCCAGGAAGAAGGCCAGGTCGGGATTCGGCAGCTCCTGCCCGGGACGGGAGAGGCCACAGTGCTGCTCCCACCACGGGTATTCCCACCCTTAGTCAGAGCACAGGAGCAAAAGGAGCAAAGCCATGGCAGGAGCTACAGCAGAGGTGCAGCATTTTTAATGCTTAAAATGTTGTCCAAGACCAGTAACCCCACTGCTCTGGAGCCATCCCTGGATCAGTTAAAGGCCTGAGCTACAGGACTCTGATCCAGCTTCTTTTGATGCTGGCAGTTCCAAAGGAGTAACTCTTGGAGAAGGGAGACAAAGTCCTTCCACTCCTTCCCTGTGCCCACAAACACACACTTCTTCCCTGGATAAGAAAGTACTTAAATCATCTGTCACTATTATTTACACTGCCTTCAAAACACACTATACTTTGGAAAACACTATTACTGAGCTGAATTTCTGCTTCTTTAAAACAAATAAAAAGTAAGAAGCTCACTCTCCACCTTTCCTCCTGGCAAAAAAAAAGAAAAAAGCACTTTATTTCAGTAAAACGCCTGTTAGAAAGGCAATGACAAACGACCCATAATGTAAAGCAATAAACAAACCTGAGCTAAAATACATCAAAGGAACTTGAGAGTGGAGAGATGACACCTACACCTTAATGAAAATCCAGCTTCTCTGGGAATAAATTAAAGTAAGGCCTAAAAGTCTGAGGAAGAGCCCTTGGACCACCACTGCAGTGAGTCAGAGCATGAAGGAAAACAGCATCCTGCCCCCCTGTGCCCACCCACCTGCAGGGCTGGGCTGAGGGATCACCCTGCCAGCTTCCCCCAGACAGAAACCAGTGACCACCTGAACCCTCCCACCTGGCACTGGCATTTGAAAGTCAGCCAAGCTTTCCTTCTCCAACACTGTGTCTCTCCCTCGTGCCACGGCAGTGGGTGCCAGGAGGGCAGCAGGGGAGGCTTTGGGAGGATTTGGCACCCGGTGGCACATCCAGTTTTCCCTGGTTAACATTCCTGCAGCAGTTGCAGGGAGCTCGCTTCTTTCCCAGGACTTTGAACAGCGGCCAAGGCACAGCGCTGCAGCTCAGGCAGGGATTTATCAGGAAGGATTTCTTATGTAATTCTCACCTTCCAGGATCCTTCCCAGCTCCTGCCTGCATGTTCTGCCAGCCCTGGAAACAACAGATGCCGTCTCCCGCGCTCCTTGACTCAGGACTTCCTGACAGCTGGCACCGAGGCTTTCCTGCGCGCTCGGGCCAAGCCCGCCCGTGGTTCCCAGAACAGCCCTGTGCCACGGGGGATTTCAGCAAGAGGAAAGGCTTTTGCAGAGACCAGAGCTGGGGCAGGGATCTGCTTTTCCTGGCACACGGAGAGTTTACAACGCGGTGTTTTCTTTCTCCGTTTATTTGATTAGGTAATCAATAAATCAAAACTGGGATGATGGTTTGAAACGGAGCCCGTGATTTACACTGGAAATTAATCCCTCAATCTTTCCAGTGAAAGCATTCTCAGGGCAAGGTCTATGAAGCAAAACTAAATTCATAAATTAAATATGACTAAGATGCACTCACAGTCATTTTATGTTTATTCATTACAGGAACAGTTGTCTTGTCTTTCCCTGCTTAAGAAGGCAGGCAGCAGCTCCAAATGAACGGTTGGAATTAAGCATCAGTGTCATCTTTTTCCATCAGTACTTGGTAGACTTTACTCTTTGCCTTTTTCATGAGGCTGAAGCTCCCCAAAGGCAGCACCGGGGCTGTTCCTGTCGCTGCAGGAACGGGGACTGAAGGAACAGAGACTCCATGGAAACTCAGGCAGCACCTGAGCTGTCAGTCCTGCTTGACTTCCAACCAAGAAACCTCAAAGTTCTCCTAAAGGGATCTCTTCCTGTCCCTTGCACATGCACCAGCCACTCTGAACTCCAAAGTTCCTAAAATTCCCTGTTAGGATGGGATAACACTCCAGTTTTTCTGCAGAAATCATCTCCTTGGCCTTTTAAAGATGCTTTGCAAAAGTAACGGGGAAATAATTCTCCTCCTTGTTTTATCAGAAAATACAGATTTGGTTTTGCTCAGTGGCACTTGTGGGATGCTCAGGGTGCAGCTGCAGCACCTCCCATCCCCTGGGAGACACGGAGCACTCCGGGATTCCAGGAAACCCTCGATTTCCATGCCTCCCCCGCCTTGGCTCCTATGAAACAGGAATGCTTCCTGCCTTTTACTGCTTCCCCTATTTTATGGACATGAAGCAGCAGTAAACCCACCCCCCACACAGAGCTCCCCATGTACCCACTGCCCCTGCCCGTGCCTGGCTGCCTACCGTGATTTATTTTATTAATAAAGACCCTTCTTCTCTGGGAAGAGCTTTCCTTAAAGAGCAGACAAATGTTTTCAATAAGAACTAAGAGCTCAAACATCATCTCCCTCCTCCTGTGCTCTTGTCTGGACTCAAATCAAGACATGGAAACTTATCTCGATGAGAGGAACCCCTGGCTAAAGCCTGACCAGGCAGCCCAGCCCCACAGCCAGATGTGTCCTAATGAATTATTCTGCTCATGAGATCAGGGGAAAGTGAATTTCACAGCAGCTGAGGAAGTGTCAGGCAATCACTTCACCAGTTACTGCTTCCTCCTGGTGATTCCCTATGGAAATCAACAACCTGCCATGCAACTACTGTTCTGATATCCTAAACTTGGGCAATTACCTCACCCCAAACACTTCAGTATGCCTGAAGAGTGGGAATGGGTGGCTCAGTGGCAACTCCTGAATGAGACAGTACTTAAAATGTACCATTTCCTCATTATTAAGATTTAAATATCAGTGGTTGGATGCAAACATCCGTTGTGGAAGTGGCATTAATGCAGGCTGGGCATTATCCTTCCCAGACACAGCAACTCCTCCAAGAAATGCAGCTGAAAGTCCTGACACAGTTTGGGCTCCCTGACAACTCCCAGAGCACCTGGAGGTTTGCTTTAATGAGGGAGATTTGCTGCTTGTTTTATTTCATACTTCAGCCTGAAACCTGAGCTTTGGCTAAAACATTCTGGGAATTTAGCAGCTAAAAAATTCTGGGAATTTAACAGCTTCTCTTTCCAGTCACTGATGATCTTTGCCCATCTCTCAAGAGCTCTGGTTTGGGTTTTTCCCAGAACAAGGCTTCAGTTTATCGTTCACCTCCTGCAAAGCCAACTTGGGTACACAGAGAGCTCATTCCCAAAAAGTTCTGGTGCAGATTTGTCATTACCATCCTTATTGTTTGCCATAATACAACTTCTTTTATTTTTTTAAACTTTAAAACCCAACAGTGAGGCTCCCCAGCTTTCCCCCAGAAATTCATGTGGATGTCCAGCCACGCTCACTTTCTGCTCTTTAAGTTAAAGGTGTCTGTACTGGGTGCCTGGGATCAGAGCACAGCTCTGAAACCCCTCTTGAGGACAGAGTGAAGCCACGGGTTCCTGCTGTCACTGGGATGCTGTGACCTCCCCCCAGGGCAGCAGCCTCCCTCCACTGTTTCTCTGCCTCTTTTAGCATCCCCACAGCCAGGAAATTCAGCTGGAATGTCAGAAAGAAAACAGCATCTCTCCTTCTCCAGCCTCTCACAGGCCTTTCAGGAAAAAAGGACTTTCCTTACTCCATTTATTTATAATAAAAAAAAATCTATTAATTTTCACTATAATGCAATTTTAGTATATAGACAAGCACAACATTTCAAATGAAACAACTCTGCAATGCAACCAGGCAAAACTGGTGGATCTGGACTACAGAACCCGTCCTCACTGTTACATCCTTTGTGGATTGTGCTCCATGGGGTGCAGGGCTTCTCCTCTGGGCTCTGTCCCTGCTCGTACCCCACTGTCCCAAGCTCACTCTTCTGCTCCCTCTTATTCACAAGCACAGTGGTCCCACAGCTCCTAGAGCAGCACGATGAAGGTAAATCCATCCCTTTCCCTCCCCAGACTGGAGGCAGAACAGGAAGGCAGGAGCCCAGCACTGCTGGGGGGCTGGGAAAGCCCACCCAGGAGATCAGCGTTACCTTCATCACGGGCTGAGCGAAATACTTGGCGCTCCAGTCACAGAACCCCGTCTGCACCGTGGCCGAGATGAAGCTCTTGTGTCCCACGGCGTCATCGGCGTCATCAGCCGTCTGCGGGGAGAGAACAGGGTGTCAGCACCCCAGGGCCTGCTGCAGGCACAGTGACACCCACACTGCCCTCAGCCAGGCGGCAAAAGCTCACACACATTGGGGCTCGGGGCTGCAGCGCCCGTGCCACCACAGCCAGGGCCCAGCAGGAGGCTCCTCTCAGTGGGGATGGCTCGGGATCAAGCCCAGCAGACACAGCTGGATGTCAGTGTCTGTCACACAGCACGGGACACCCAAAGAGAACGGGGAAAAGCTGCTCCCTGCACTCAGGTTTCAGCCATTTTTTCATAAATATGATCCAGGCTGGTGCTGCCAAACCCCTGAGAAGGGAAGGGTTCCTGCTGAGGCTGCAGCACTTCCTTCCTGGGATCACACAGGACAATTTCCCCCATCTCTGCTCTGCTGAGGCGAGAGCAGCCTCTGAGGGTCGTGGATCTGACTCTGGGTTATCGCTCAGACAGACAAATGTTCATGCAAGAATAAGCAATCGACTCTGATTAAACACATTTCTTAGTGGCAGAAGTGAATAATGCCCTATCAAAAGCTATAAAGCACAATTTATCCTGAAAAAAAAAAATTAATCAATTTTTATTTGGCTGGTTAGAGGAAGCCAATCTGGATTAGCAGCAGCTGGAAGCAAACAAGGGATACAGAAATAAACCCCGATGAACAGAATGTGTGACAAACCCCAGCAGGGGGAAGCAGTCAGACCTGACAGGGAAAGTCTCCTTACCTGTTCTGGCCCTTTGTCAAACATCTTCCTCGTCCTGGGGAACTGGTGGGAGTGGGGGGTGTACTGCACCCCCACGCTGCCCACGTTGGCAGGACGCACGGACGCCATGTCCCGGCTCACGGGCTGCTTGCTCACATCGTTGGTCAGGCTGGAGCTGCTCGTGCTCGTGGTTGGGGGGGACCCTCTAAAGGTCACAAAAAGAGGGAAAGGATTTAGGCTTCGCCGGACACCCAGTGGAGTTCCGTGGGATGCGCTGACCCCCTGGTAGAGGGTGCTGGACTTACCCCACTTGGTGGATGTGCATGCCCTTGTTGGTGGGGCTGGCGGGGGCAGACTGGGTGAGCGAGGAGGTGTCCAGGATGCGCTGGGGCCGAGCGTTCACCGTGGCCTGGAGAGAACACACGGAGCCCTGAACGGCCGGAGCGTGGCCCCAGCCACACCCACACCACTGGGGCTGCAGGGACCGAGCTCTGCAGTGGGGGGGTTAAAACGGACATGGAAAAGCCCCTGTGCTGCTCCCAACACGTGAGATGATTCCACTGCTTGTGTAGTCACAAAACACTTACCAGGAAGTGCCCTCGTGCTGCCTGCAGGGAAATGGCTCTGAGCAACACATCAGCCTTTCCCTGAGCCAGCTGCAGCCCAGGACCTGCACCAGCACCCCAAAAACGTGGCCAAGGGGACAGCCCAGGGTCTCCTCATGTGCCATGGGACAAGGGGACAGCCTGGGGTCCCCTCAGCAGCCCAGGGCTCCCTGCAGCCCTCAGCCTTTCCCTCCCACCATGACCTCAAGTCACACACGTGTTCTGAGCAAGGAGAAAAGGAGCCTCACTCCCTACAACTCCCTGGAAAGAGGCTGGAGCCAGGTGGGGGTCGGGCTCTGCTCCCAGGGAACGAGGGACAGGATGAGGGGAAATGGCCTCAGGCTGTGCCAGGGGAAGTTTAGGCTGTATATTGGGAAAATTCCCTCCCTGAAAGGGCCGTCTGGCCCTGGCACAGCTGCCCAGGGCAGCGGTGGAGTCCTAGTCCCTGGAGGGATTTCAGAGCCATGTGGATGTGGCACTTGGGGACACGGGTGAGTGGTGGCCTTGGCACTGCTGGGGGACGGTTGGACTCGATCTCAGAGGGCTTTTCCAACCTCAGTGATTCAGTAATTCAGCCTCAAGCCTTTCATTAAAAGCACCCTGATGAAGCAACCTGGGGGTAAGCAAACTTTCCTTTTTAGGACTTTTAGATTTCAGAAAGTCTTCAGAGGTCACCACTGAATCCTGGGTCCTTTTTGTTTGTTTTGGTGCTCCAAAGAGTCTGTTTGGGCATTTTCCAAAGCTCAGGCCAGGAAGGAGAGCTGCACCATTCCCATCTGCATCATAAACATAAATCCCAGCCCAGCCGCAGGCTGGGTGAGAAGCAGCAGTGTCTGATCAGCCCGGGGAATAAAGCAGCAGATTTCCTGCAGGAAGGCTGCACGCCTGGGCAGCCCACTCACCGTCTGCTCACACACACAGCACCATCCCCACAGCCCTGAGCCAGCCTGGAGACACAGCCACGCTCAGGGCTCCGTCAAAAACCTCAACAGGACAGTCTGGGCTCGTTTGGAAAGAAAAATCCCTGAATCCCAGAATAGCTGGGGTTGGAAGGGACCTCTGGAGATCACCCACTCCAACCCCCCTGCCGAGGCAGGGTCACCTCAGGCAGGTGACACAGGAACCCATCCAGGTGGGTTTGAAATGTCTCTGGAGAGGAAGGGTTAGATGGGATAGTGGAAATAAATCCTTCCCTGGGAGGGTGGGCAGGCCCTGGCACAGGTTACCCAGAGCAGATGTGGCTGCCCCAGCCCTGGGAGTGTCCCAGGCCAGGCTGGACAGGGCTTGGAGTAACCTGGGCTGGTGGAAGGTGACCCTGCCCATGGCAGGGGGTGGAAGGGATGAGCTTTAAGGTCCCTTCCAACCCAGACTATTCCATGGTTCTGTGATAAACATTTAATTCCCCACTACCATCCAGAGGAAGAAGCCCCTGGCTTGTTTGTCCAGGTGCTTCCCCTGAAGCCCCCCAGTTCCCAGCCAGGTCTCCCAGATCACAGAGTTCTGCTCAGCTGTGTCAATTAAGAAAACCCCAGCTGCCCCAGTTCTAAAATGAAACCTCTTCTTTTCCAAATTTTTAACTAATTAGACCAAAATATTAAACCCCTAGAACACTCAAGTGCTTTACTTCACCTGAAGCAGTATTCTTGATTAAGCAGGAAAACCAGTTTTTGTTTGTATTCCCTGACAAAATTCAACCCCCAAACTGGGAAGTGTTTGCACCGACTGGGGAGGATGGACATGCCTGGCAGCGCCCAGGTGCTCCCTCCTCCATCCAACAAAGCTCCATTAGCACCAAGGAATGATCTCAGGATACAGTCAGCAAGATTTAATTGTCACTAATTTGCATTAGAAAGCCGAGGGCTCCTGCCTGAGCTCCCAGCACAGAGCCTGGAGCGCTGGCTGTGGGTCCTGCAGCTCCACTCATGGCAGGGCTGTGGCCAGAATGGAACCAGTAAAGGCCAGACCACGACCTGGGATCCGAGCCTTAAATCCCGTTTTGGTGGGCAGTTCCCAGGTTGGTTGGGTTTTGTTCGAATAAGAAAGCCTTGTTAGAAGGCAGCCAGGCCAGGTGGCCCTGGCCAGAGCCAAGCCCACGAGGCGCTGCAGCTGCCTCGAACCACGTGCAGGTTCTGCGGTTAAACACCCTCCTTACGGATCTCACGGCTAAGGCACAGCAGAACAAATCAGTTTTGTTCATTGAAGCATCCCCAGATAAAAACCCCTGTCAACAGGAATGCTTCTTGTTTTCCAAAGCCTTTGGAAGAGCTGTTGCCTTAGGAAAAGCAGAGACGGACCATCTGAGGAGGCACAGTGTGAGATGCATGGACCCATCACTTGAGCTTTGGGACTCTGGTCAGAACCAACACAGTCTGGTCCAAACTTGTCAGAATCAACACAGAATTTACCCCATCAGTCACAACATTCCCTAGGGATATCACAACACAATGATCACAGTACTGGTATCAATCCACCTCTCCACTGCCCAGGGAGCAAGTCCTGAAAAAATATTTAGGTGAGGAAAAGCAGATCTGGTTCCTCTTTATATCCCTTTTAAAAGCAGGAGTAATATTTCATTTTGCAAAGAGCCTTCCAAAATACAGAACTGAAACTGCTTCATGCATCTAGAGCAGAGAGTGCGAAATCTTCCACCTTTTCCCTCCTTTCTTCCCCTCAGTTTGGCATCTCCAGCCTGGCAGTCATTTGTTCTACCCCCATATCACCAGGGGAGGGCTCAGCTCGCTGCCCCCACTGCCAAAATAATTCTCTCTCCCAAACCCAGCCTTGACTGCTCACTGACACGTGCACTTCAAACAAATAAAAGAGTTCAAATCAGTAACTATCGTCCCAAGAGAAAATACGATTCAAAAGCAAGAGATCTCTGGGGCATTAGGATGGCAGTGCACAATGCTGGCATCTCTTACTGCAGCTTCAGCTCAGCAGCCCAAGGCTGAAGATCTGGGATTATTCTCTGGGAATGACCAGTAAGAGAGGTCACCTGGCATTGCAATGGCTCATGGTCTCGATGCTTCAGCAACCAGAAAGCAGGTTCAGACAGAGCTTTCTGTCCCCAGCCCGGGCTGGGGGAGGCAGGAGGTGAGAAGATGTTCTGGGGTGGCCTGGTTTGGGTGGGGGTGGAGGTGCTGCCCCCTCCCCAGTGACGGCAGCCTCCAGGGACATCTTGTCACCCTGGGAGGATGAGATGGGATGAGGATGGAGGTTTAGGCGCCCAGCCTGGGCTGGAGGTGAGGAGTGGCAGGGTGTCTGCATGCTGACTCACATGTACTAGTTCACCTGGGTTGGAGAGCCGTTGTGGCTTCAGTCTGCAGGCCAGTCCCACTTGCATTATCTAAATCAGTTTGCAAACGGATAATTTAATGAAGAATATTTAAAGGTTTATCCCAGGGACTGATCTAGACAAGTAGACTTCTAAACCAGACCTACTGTCAGAGGTCTGCATCTAATTTATACCCTGAAACAACCCCAGGCCCTCCCCCATTTATTCATTTTACCTGATCAAGCGTTCATAGGAGAGTTTATCATCTTGAAGCATTAAAAGCTCCTTCTGCAATAGGCAGAGCCCTCCAACAGACCCATCCAGGTCAGCCTGCCCAAGCCTTGCCTAAGCATGAACAATCCACACACAAACACCTGGCAGGCACAGGTGAGCAGGGACAGGCACATACCTTGTAGGCAATGCTGTTGAGAACCTTCATGGCCAGGTCGGAGACGTCGGGGTAGGGGTCGGCAGCCAAGTGAAGGAGCACTCTCCAAATCTGGGTATAAACACTGTTGAAGCTCACACCTAAAACAGTAAAAAAACACAACAAACCCAAAGCCCCGTGCTGCAGCACATGACAATCCATCAACTCCAACTCTTTGATCTGATGTGAGAAAATTCATTAGAACTCCAAACATCCCCAGTGACATCTCAGCAAACATCAAGAGAGGAGCTCAAAAACACCCCACGTGGGAATTTTGTCTCCCTTTTGCCCGTCTGTGAACTCTGCAAGGGCTTGTGAAATCAAAGTGGGAGAAAGGAAAATAAATTAAAGACTCCCTAAATCAGCTCCAGTCAAGCTGCTGCTTTTCCAGGCTCCTGAAGCAAATCACCTGGAAAGGCCAAATGGATAATGTCCAGGTCTCCTGAGCTAAAATACTAAATGCTATAAACCCACAGTTACTGCCTTGTATTTTTGTGGTTATTTTTATCAAATTGTTCAGGGCTCTGTGCACTCTACAAGTTTACTAAATGTTTAAACCAAGGCTTTGGGATCTGGGCCTTCGGGAAGCAGCGAGTCCAGCTCAGTCTTTCCTACCGACATTTGTATCAATTCCTCCAATTTGTTATTTAATGAGCATATCTGCCATTTGGTATGACAGCAGAAGGGACTGACAGATTCAAAGTACAAATCACATTAATAAGCATTTGCAACAACTGACAAAATTCTGTGAACATTTTATTTTGCTGCTTTTAGGCGAGTGATTTGTTCTCCTGTCCCTGAACCCTCCCGATGCCTGATCGTGCAACGCCCCGGCTGGGAGTTGAGCCATTTGGACAATACTGAAGTGGTTGCACTAACAAAAAAAAAAAAAAAAAAAAAAAAAAAAAAAAAAAAAAAAAAAAAAAAAAAAAAAAAAAAAAAAAAAAAAAAAATAAGGAGCTAAAATAGAGATTTCAGATGAGTCACAATCAATGGTAAATGACAGATCAAGCTGTTACTGCTTTTCCTCTCGTGTTTCTGGAGGCATCTAAATATAAAGTTGGGAGGAAAGGGCTCCTTGGTCACCAAGCAGCTTCTGACCTGGCAGAGCTGCTAAGCCCGATACTCAAAGCAGCAGAACAGACTGGGACAGACCAATTCTGAGCTCTGGCTGAAGGCAGCAACAAGCTCCAGGAGCCCACAGGAGGCTGCCCCTCGGATGCTGCTCTGCCTGACCAGGGGAAGCTTTCTCTGTCAGAAAGTCCCCAGATTGTGACAAATCACTCTGCAAAGGATGAAGGCAGTACCCCAAAAACCCAACTCCTCCCTCTCATTCCACCTGCAAAGGGTCTCTCTCTCAGCTGGAAACCAAAGGATGTTCCAAGTGATCTCTGCTTAAATTTTCACCTTTGAATCTCACAAGTGTTTCTGATGGGACCACTTGGACTGTGCTGCTCGTGTGCTGGGGGTGACCCAGGTTGCTCCAAGCCCCGTCCAACCTGGCCTTGGACACTTCCAGGGATCCAGGGGCAGCCACAGCTTCTCTGGGCAACCTGTGCCAGGGCCTGCCCACCCTCACAGGGGAGAACTTATTCCCAATATTCCATCCAACCCTGCCCTGTGTCAGTGGGAAGCCATTCCCCCTTGTCCTGTCCCTCCAGACCCTTGTGCAAAACCTCTTGGAGCCCCTTTAGGCACTGGCAAGGCTGTAAAACACAGAACAATGTAAATTGTTATAAGGCTGTAAATTGAAAAGGCTATAAATATATATTTATATAATGCTGTAGAATATTTATATAATAGTGTAAAATTGTAAAGGCTGTAAATATATTACAATGTTAAATCCTGGAAGCTTCTATTACCAGGGAAAGAAAAACTGGAGGGGGAAGGATAAAGAACAAGAGAGGGAGAGAGGCGAAGTGCTACAAGCTGTGGGAGGAAAAAAGCCTGAGCCTCTGAAGCAGCAAGGCAGGTAAGGTCTGAGGTGTGCCCAGAGCTCTGCCTCCTACACTGGGGCCTGTGCAGGAGTTACATAAGGACCAGAGGGAAAACTGGCTGCCTTGAATTCTTTAAAGCCCTTGAAAGAGAGTAAAAGGAAAGGGAGACCAAGGGGGCACATGGCAGAATTTCCAGGTCTCTGATAACCACCTCGTTCAGGAAGAAAGAAACCCAGTGACATTTTTTATACATCTAAGCACCATGAAAAAAACCACAAATTTAAAGCAGAAACTGTGCTGGTGCAACTCCTCCTTCACCTGGCAGCCTTTGAGGAGAACACAGGGAATTTCTACAAAGGCATCTGGGGCTCAGGGCTGGTGCTCCAGGGGCTGGTTCTCCCTGATGCCACCTCCCCATGTCAGTGCTGCTCAGTGCATGGAGTGACACATCTGAAACAGCTCCGTGTAAAACCCTGAGCTCTGAGTCCCTGGGATAATGGGAACAGCAGAGGTGGCAGGAGGAACAGCAGCTTCATTCCACATAATGGACTCTAGTGCAAAAGCTATCCACGAGATGCAAACAAAGAGCCGAGCAGGAGATGGGTGTTAATCTAAGCAGACAGCTCTGTAATTAGTCACGCTGACTGAAAGCCAGTTCAATGGACCTTGCAGTATGGATTTATGTTTACAAAATGATTCCTCTATGCCAAGAATGTAAAAAATAAGTGGTCTGCCTTTCCCTTGACTTTGATTTTCCTTGCACACACACACAGGTTGGCTGGATTCACCTCAGCCCCACGCAGCCACCCCGGGGCTGGGCCGGGGTCCTGCAGCTCCAAGGGGGCCACACCGGATGCAAACCCGACTCCTAATGGCTTTAGTTATTCTCCCTGATCTGCCAGCCTGGGACAGGGTTTCTTTCCAAGCTCCTGTAAAAATCCCTGCAGTGATTTCAAGCCCTGACCTCCACACAAGGGGCAGTTCCACTCTCCCCCACTGGCACCGCAGCAAAACCAGACCAATGGCAGCACCAGGGTGTTCCCTCAGTTCAGGTACCCCTGACCGGGGCTGATGTCACCGACATGAAAGCAGCCCACCATGACCAGCCTCCACAGCAAGTTTGCATTTCCAAAACCTGCCCCAAATCCCTGTGTTTGGCTCCTTATTACTTCTCATTATCTCTGTGCATTAAACATGTTGCCTGGTGAGAGAGCAGGAGGCTCTACCTGTCCTAACACTCACTCCTATTTCCTGCACCTCCCTGTCCACCTCCACCTCTCTCTCCTCATCCTCACTGCAGCAGTCTCCCCCTGTCACTGTTCCTTTGAGGCAGATCCTGTGACATGGCAAACAGTTCTCCACCCCCAGCCTCTCCCTCTGGAAAAGACAACTATTCCCCAGCATTTCATTGCTCCAAGATTTATTTTCCTCCTTCTTTGATCACTCCTTAAGATCATCTTTCCAGCAATGCTCTCTGTAGGACAAAGACTTTCATCATGCAGTTTGGATATGAATAATCAGCCTCAAGGTATGCAACCCCCCCAATCTTAATTCCTTCCCTTTTCCTATCTTAAAACTAAACATTTCCAGGACACCAAGATTAATGAGTGGCTGTATGGAAAAGCAGCAAGGCTCAGCTTCCCTTCCAAACTGATGTCTTTGTTGACTAACCACAAACTGCCTCTTGCCAGCTTGAAAATTGGGCCAGAAATAAATGTTTCTCCTGGTACAGCCCTGTCTGGCCAAGGAGCAGCTGCCAGAGAACAAACACCTCGGCTGAGAGCACGAATTGCATTTGGGGGGGCAATAAATGGGAACATTTGGTGTACAGTTAGCTCAGGAACTGCTTGTAAAATGGAACAAGGAGGAATGGAGAGCTTTTCCTGCAGTTTAGAGGAAGAAGTGCGTGGTGTGATGCCTCCTTGTCAGGGAAGAGGCTGATCCAGAACAACCCCTCTGGCACCGTGTTTCTCCAACTGCAAGAGAGGAAGAGAGCCCTGAGCATCAGGAGGTTTGGCTGCCCCACCCCTGGGAGTGTCCAAGGCCAGCTTGGATGGGGCTTGGAGCAACCTGGGCCAGTGGAAGGTGAGCAAAGCACTTCTTCAGTCGTGCCAAGTCTCTCCCCCAGGGGGGCTCCCAGAGTTGCCCCTCGCTGGCTGTACAGCAGCAGTTTGGTGCCCGTTAGGACACTACACGTGGGGTTAACTTGGGCCAGGCACAACAGCCACAGAGCTGTGAGGGTGGCTGGGGCTGATGGCAGCTCTCCCTGGGGAGCAGGAGGGGGATGGAGGATGGTGATTCTTCAGCAGGAATGAGAAAAGCCTGGCTTGCAGCAGGCAAATGGGAAGGTAATGGCATTCTGTGCGAGTCATGAATTTTAAACACTTCTCTAAGCTCTGCCATTTCCAGCTGGGTCTGAGCTCTCTGATGGAATTGGAATGAGGGAGGCCTTGGAGAGCTGCTCTCTTTGCTTTCCCGGGTCTCCTTCACCTCCTCCAGCTCCTCTCCAGACTCTTTTCCAGCTGTGCTGTACAGCCCTTGTGAGACAAGCACAAGCCATCAAGCAGACACAGGAGGCACCAGTGGGAATGGGAAAACTTGAGTCCTAGCTCAAGATGGAGAGAAATCTCCCAACATCCCTGTCATGCTTTACAAGATCCAATTTCATTACTGACAATCAAAAGCAAATTAACTGATCAAGTTCCTAATGAACACATGATTTTAAACTGCCACAGGGGCTCAGGAAATACAATCCCAGAATCTTTCAACTCAGAAGAGCCAAATCACCATTAATTCTCCCAGAAAACACAGGTTATCACCCAAGTGATTCCTCTCTTGAGTTGCACCCCTCTCTTTTCACTGATTTGTGAAAATATGGGCCCATTTACTGATTACAAAGGAAATACAGAGACTTCCCCCAGCGTTTCCCTGTGCATGCTGCTTTCCCTGGAAAGAGGCTGTTCCAAAAGCCAGGTCCTTCTGCATGGTGCCTGTGTTGTCGTGCCAAAATGGCTTAGGTTGTTTGAAAAGCTACAGGTGGCGTAAAGCAAAACTGTTGTGGCAGTCAGACACCACTGGGAAAGTTACCTGAAAAACAACTGGGTTGGAAGAGCTTCATGCAAACATTCCAGTTTGTTCCATAAAAGAAATGCAAATAATCCATTACCCCAGATCAGCCAGGCACAAACACAGGGGCAATTTCCCTTTCTCCTGGGCTCTGCAGAGTTCTGCACATCACCCAGAGAGGGAAATGGGAGAGACAGGGGCTGCTGAGTGGTGGTTGTGATGCCAGAGCTGCTTATCCAGGAGAAATGACGGAGAGGGGATGGGAGGCAGCAGGATCAGCCATGGGACCTTCAGAGTTCTATGGAACACTCAGTCTTTTTGCTTTTAAGACACAACCTGGGATTCTTTAAGTCCTGTTTTAACTATATACACATAAACCTGCAGAGGAAATAAGCTGGGTCAGGTTTCCCTGGAGGAGTAACACAGCACAGGGGCTGAACAGAAACACAACCCACATGAAAGATCCCCAGGGAAGCAGTCAGTGCTGAGGCTCAGCTGCTGCATCCACAGGATGGGGAATCCTTGCTTCATTGTCCAGCCAGTGAAACTGCAGTGGGTGTGGAATTCCTGTATACCCCACATTTTTGTGCTTAAATTCCTAATAGGACCATTGTCCCTTGTAAGGGAGCTCAGAGCTGGAGCCAACAGCTCCCATTCCCAGTCCTCCTACCAGAGCAGGAGCGACCCAACCAAACACAGAAATAGCACTTCTAGTGTTATGAGAAGTTTTCCTGGAGTAAGATCAAGCAGGAGCCAAGATCCCAGCCTTCCACACAGCCAAGAGGTGACCCCAAGGGAAGGGCAGGAGAGGCTCTGCTCACCTATGAGGGAGTTCAGAGAGGAGTAGGAGCTGACTCGTCTCATCTTGTCGATGGTCTCAAAGGACAGGATGTATTCCTCGTTCTCCGGGCTGCCCAAGGTGCTGCTGGCACTGCTGCTCGTGCTCAGATTCCCAGGGGAAAATGCAACAGAGCTCCCAGCTGCCAACAGAAAAGAGTTGATGCTGGAACAAGGACTGGTGAGAGAACAATTTTTACCCAGACATTACAGCTCTTTTCTAAATCCTGCCACACTCAAGGAAGGTGTGGGCAAACCCACAACTCCCCTTTTTAATGCTGAATGATTAAACACAGCATAAGCAAAAGACTGAGTTAAAAATCCACTTATGCTTGGAAGCTGGAAGACACCTTTTTGGTCCCCAAACACTCAGGAAAATCAATTCTGATGACCAGCAAATTGAAACTAATTATGAAGGAGGTTCTCATCCTTGCAGCTGGGTAACTCGGGCTGAAGTGCCGGTTCCAGCCCTTGTCCTGCACGTGGTATCTCCCGGCTTGCACAACGGGGACAGAGGGAAGAAAAGGCAAAGGAAAACGAAAGCATTCTGACATCTCTTACACTCTTCATTCAGGCTGAGGTTCTGCAAGGACTTGTTGAGGTTCCTGGCTGTGGTCACGGCTCGGATGTTCCCGTAGGAGCTGACGGAGCGCAGCCGCGGCGTGCACGGCCCGTCCCGCACCGGCGTCAGGCTCCCGCCCTCTGTGGAGGCAAAATGCAGCAGCTACAGGTGTCATCAAAAACAATCTCGGTGTTTTGGTTACTTCCTAGCAAATATGTAACTAAAATACCACTAAAGCAAACAAAATTCAGCCATCTTCTGTCAGGCTAAAAGGGGAGGAGGTATGACAGAGGGTCCTGCGAGCACATAACCAGTGAGGACGGGTATCTGCTGTCCAGCCTGAGATGGTGTTACATCCAACAAAGCCAGGCGAGTCCAGCCTTGCCTGTGGACTGCCCAGGGGACACAGTGGCTCTTCTCTGCAGGTGGGTGCTGGGCCACTGCCTGGCCCCTGTGCCAGGACAGCCACAGGAGCGTTGGCCAGCTCCTCTCTGCTGCTGCTCATTAAACACCCCTCGGATTGTCTCATTGTAAAGAATTATGAAAATTCTGGTTTACTGACCAAATTCCAAGCCTGGTTTCTATTCCTACTTCTCCCATGACCTGGATGGATTTCTCACAGGGCTGAACAGACACCAGAGCTGCCACCTCATCGCTCACCATGTCACAACAGTGCTGTTCAATAAATCCCCACCAGAAAGGATTTCAGGGTGTTGGGAGAACTCCTTAAATCAGTTTCCCAAGTGCCTTCAGGCCCTGCATCTCCTGCCTACCCCAAACCCCCACCTGTGGCAGCTGGAGAAGGGAGAGGGTAGTTCTTCTCCTCTTCTATGAACTGCAAAGCCACGGTGCAGAAATTGCTCTCGTACTGAACCACCAGGTGACTCAGGGCCACCACCAGCTCCTGGGGAAAGAGCACAAGAAACACCTCATGGTTACACAGGCCAGAAACAAGGGACCTTATTATTAGGTGGCCATCCAGGCTAATAATCCCCCTCAACTCACAGAGACGAGCTGCAGAGTTCAGACCTAATTCTTCACAAGCATTTTCTACTTCAACCAGCTCTCACTACTCCACCACTCCTACCCAGTACTACTACTTCTGAGTAACCTGCTCTCGTGGAAGGTGTCCCTGCCCATGGCAGGGCTTGGAACAAGATGAGCTTTAAGATCCCTTCCCACCCAAACCATTCCATGATTCTGTCACTGATTCTGCCCAGCGTTGTCAGACTGAAGCAGTGTCACAGACAGCACTGAACAGCAAACAGGAGCCAGAGCTGGCTTTGGCTGCTGTCTCTGTTCAGGGACAGATCTCCCAAGGAGAGATTTATGAATCTCACAGAGCATTCAGTGTGACACGCAGCTCTCTCTTGAATTAAACTGATTAAATGCTGGAACAAGACAACAGAAATGAATCCTTGCAATGCTGGTGACAAGTGCCAGGGTGTTGATGTTCCAGTTAAGTAAACACAAGCATTAGGACACCTCAGAACAGCCCTCAAGAACAATCCAGAATGTCAAAAACTATTTAATGTACTACTGATGTACGACGGTGTATCAGAAACTGTAATTCTCCCAAATCTGAAGAACTATTCTGAAGCTGTCTGTGATCCATCCTTGAGGTTCTAAAGGCAGGAAGATCTCACTGAACTGAGTTCTCATTCTCTCCACAGCATTCTGACTCCCCCTCCTCTTCCTTCCCTAGGACTGCCACCACTCCATGTTTTTAGCAACACAAAACTATTTAATTTAAAACCTGAGATCCTGTAACTTAAAATATTGCAATCAGACCGGTGATCAGCAGAAAAGCACCCCAGCAAGCATTCTCAGTGTTTTGTGCACCTGAGAAGACTCTAGCGTAATTGCTCTCCTTCCTTATCCCTGTCTCCACACTCTCTTTAAATTAAAAAAACCCCAGGATACAAACATTCCCACAACCTCCTGAGATGATCCCTCCTCTTCCAGACATTTAGTGGAATAGCTGATACTGTTAACCCACAGAAACAGTTAGATCTGAACAGCCTTGTCCCCACGTGGACACTGACACACTGCACCTGCATCACTCCTGTCAGGGGCTCCTGGGAGTGCAGGGAAAAGGAAACGTTGCAATATTTGTGCTGACAAAGGGTATGTGGATACAGCAGCACCCCTGGACACTGCTGGATAGAGCCCTGAGCGTGCAGCCTTCGGCCTCAGCACTGGGCTGATGCTGCTCATCACTTGTGCTGACACCTCTCTGCAGAAGCTGAAGGTGAAGACTCCATGGCTGTTCCATCCCTGGAAGTGTCCAAGGCCAGGTTGGACGGGGCTTGGAGCAACCTGGGCTGGTGGAAGGTGTCCCTGCCAGGGCAGGGGGTGGCACTGGCTGAGCTTTACAGTCCCTCCCAACCCAAAGCACTCTGGGATTCGATGATGATTCTGTGATGTACCAGACCCTTCCAAGGGGGAGAAATTCCCTGGAAAGCCTCTGAAAGGCAGCCTGCACTGGCAGGCCCAGGGCAGGGAGGGCTCCAGGCCCAGGGCAGGGCTCCAGCCAGGCCGTACCTTGCGGACCATGGGGCTGCCGTCATTGATGAGCTGGGCCAGCATCATGGCCACGTTGTGGTCGATGGTGGTGGAGTGATCCGTGCGCTCCGCAGAGTTCCCCACAAACGTCCCCAGGGCAAAGACTGCGGCACAGCGGACCTGGACATACAAACAGCCGTTACCCACTTCCTCACCTGCCGGTGGGATTTACTGTGTCCCCACAAAGGGCGTCTCTGGGAACCTGAACCACGGTGCCAGGTGAACAGGGAGGGTCACAGGGAGGCCCACGGAGAGCCACAGCCCAGGCAGCCTCAGCAAAGCGCTGAGTTTTAGGTATTCACAGACACGGGATATATTTAATTTCCCAGGACACTTGGTGACCTTCCCATGGGTGATTCTTCCAGTTGCATTGCCTTGAATATTAATTAGTGGGAATAAGGTAAACACAGAGTTCCTGCTGGGACGTGAATCTTTAATGGGAGCGCCGACTACAGTCTTCAAATATGGGCTCATAGGAATGCAGAAGATGAAGGGAAAAGAGGAGGAAAATCAGGGAAAACTTTGGACAAGCCCACCCCACCTCTGCAGAAACACTGCTCACAATGTGGGGAGAATGGAGCCAGAGACAGGAGGTGGAGGATGAAGGACAGGCTGAATGGGGAGGGGCATCTCATCTTTAATCTCTGCACATTATCAGAGGTGTTTAGCTCAGCTCCCTTCTCCCATGTGTGCTGTCACCTCCCTGGGCTCTGAGGGGCTCAGCACAGTCCCTTCTCTTGGGGACAGTGTCACAAAGGTAAAACACGTCCAACTAAAGGTGGATTTTCACACATGGCAGTGGGAGAACAGTTTTCACATTTGGGCAAAAAGACTAAAGGGTTTTCTGCAACACGCAGTGAGTTTTGGGATCACAATCTGATTTTAATAGTGTGATATGCGAGGAAGCAAAAAATGTGGCTTTTCCCAACTCCAGTGCCCAGATCTCAGGATGCTGGGGCTGTAGGAACTTCCCCTGCGTTTCTTTGGATGCTCCTCTTGCAGGGCTTATTCCATTTGCACTGCCTTGAAGAAACAGCAACAAGATCTTTCTCTGAACCAGACACAAACATAAAGCTCTCAAAGGCCCTGGTTCACAGGAATTTCTGTCCTCTGCCAGAATTTGCCAATTCAGATGGTGTTTACTGTAAAAGCTGGATTTTTACCTCTGGGATTGGGTCGGAGAGGAGGCTGTAGAGCTTCTCATGAGCGCTGTCTCTCACCCCACACCACCTGGCTGAGTCAAAGTTCTGCCAAATCCGTCCCAGACAAATGGCCACCCAGTGCCTGAGGAGCGGGTGGGGGTCGTTCAGCTGCTCCAGGCAGATCGCAATCAGGTTTCCCTGGAGGCAAGCTTCCTACAAAACAAACCAAGCCAGTTACTTGGGCTGACAGCTCCCCACCTCATCCCCACAAAACAAGACTATTTCTGAAAGACACAGAAAATCACAGGAAAATAATCATTCACTGGTCCCATTTGGCAGCAGGGTGAAGGGAAGGGCAGATACATGCTACTAGAGCTGGTTAAATAGCTGAGCATTTGAAATGTTTCCTGTAAGGCATAAAGCCTGTTTTTCCCTCATTGGAAGTGTTCCTAGCACCTGTGAGAGCCCCAGGGTTTATGGCTGATTCCATAGACCATTCCCAGCCAGCACATTCCCACCTGACAGGACCAGGCACTGTTTCCTTCCCAACCTGCCAGGGGCTGCCCGGAGGGGTGGCTGTGGAGTGACTCGTGCCCTTACCCTCCACTGCCAGGTGCTTTGTCACACCTCCAGGCCAATTTTTCTTTTAATCCATGCAGAAATAACATAAAACAACCTCCTAGTTCAGTTTCCCAGTTCAGGGTTGGGCTGTAATGCAAGCCAAGACACTTTTATGGAGGTAAAGGCACAAGGCAGAGAGAGGCAGGAGAGACTGAAGGGAAAAGGCTGTTGGAACTCACCTGCCCAGTGTTGTAGTTGTTCACAATCACAGCCAGGATAAACGCTGTCATTGTCCTGTGTTCAGCCTGAAAACAACCCACAACTGAGGGTTACCTGGAGAACAGGGCAGGGAACAGCTACACCCCCTCCTGAAACGTGGCATTATTCCAAGTGCAGTTTGTGTCCCATTCAAAGAATGAGAGAGGAGAAAGAAAGCTGGAATTTTCTTGGCATCAGCCTGACACACCTGAGATGCTTCCCCAGCCTGGCCACACGATCCTCCCAGCCAGCCTGGCCCCTGCTCTGGGCAGGGCTCCCCACCACCCACTGCAGGAACCCAAACAACTGCTGCTGAGGGAACTGCCAAAGCTACAGGGCAATTCCCTGTCTCTGCAGCCTCCTGGAGCCCCCAGCTCCCACAGTTATCTGCTTAGAGAACTTTGTCTGTAAATCCTTGTTTGGTTTGGCTGCCTCTGTCACACTGGTGGGAGCACTGCTGACTCCCCAGTACAGCCCTGGCGTGGGGGGCAGCCCCACATCAGCACCAGAACAGAAGCTAAACAGAACAGATCAGCTAAAACAAGGTAAGAAATGCTACAGGAGTCTGAATAAATGTGACTTGTCCTTACTGGCATATAAGGATCTGCCAGAACCGAAAGGAAATACTTGTGTCCATTGTCCTTCACCAGGTCAGCCTGGCACGACTGAAAAAGAGACCAAGAAAACCACAATGAGAACTGCAACAAGCACGAATCTGCTCTTCCAGTGATGTACAAACGTTTCATGTCTCAAACGCTTTCTCAAATCTTGTTTTCGTCTGAGAAGCAAAATAAAGCTCAAACGCTTCCTGGGGGCTGCAACCAAACACCCCTGTGGGAATGGGCCGACAGGGAGGAGCAGGGAACCCTCTGCTACCCCCAAAGGGACACAAACAGCAGCTGGAAACGTGACCTCCTGCTCTGGGGAAGAGTTAAACAGGACATCTCTGTCCCACATTAAACCTCCACACAACCCAAACTGCAGAGCAGCTCCAGTGCCTTTCCAAGCCCCCCAGGAGCACAGGGCAGGTTTCCTGGCTGGGGTCAGCACATGGGTTTGCTGACACACCACTTCAGGCTTCAGGCTGACATACTGGGGTCACAGCAAAAGGATGGGCACCACCCAAGTGGAAATGCAAGGGAGAAGCAGTGACTTGGCAATGAGATCCCCTGTGAGTCGGCTCTGCCGTGTGCTCCCTGCCAGAGACACCACCATGCATCTTTTATCAGATGAGAAGGTGAAGGAGGGAACTAGCTGCTGAAAGGGGAGGGGTTGGCAAGGCAGAGATGCAAGAGAATAGTTTATTACTGAGGGGAGTGAGGCTGGTTTTGGCAGAGCAAAGAGCAGAGGGCCTGGATTGCTGCCAGGCTGCGACTACAAGAGGATTTCCTGCCTCCTGGGTCACTCTGCACACACCAGGCTTCCTCTTCCCCCTTTTTCTTCCTCAGTGTCATTGCTTTCTGTTTCTTCCACAAAACAATCCCTTGGCTTTAATGTAGGCACACAGACACCAGCAGAGGGGAGGCTGCCCAGCTTCACACTCGTTGACTGTGCTGCCTCTCCAGCCCAAATTCCTGAGGCTCAGGGGAGGGAAATGATGGCTCTAAAACCAGAACACTCACTCGACCCCTCCCTGCTCAGATCCTGTGAACAATATGGAATCCAGCACCACTGACACCTCCTCCTCCTCATAGAGTGAGCAGCTCCACTGTGAATAATAATACAACGTGACCAAAACAGGCTGCAGGCTTGGTGTGGAAGTTCAGAACGTACAGAAAATACTCTATTTGCAAGAAACAGGAGCTGCTGCCTCTCCCCTCCTTGGCAGTGCCCATGGCCCTTCCCTGGGGAAGCTGCCCCCTCCTCCCTTCCCACTCCCACCGTGTGTTGGTGGAGTCAGTGAGTGAAACAGCAGAAAAAAACCCCAAACACACCATTTAAGAGTATTTTTTCTGTTTTGCTGTAAAGCAAAGCCTGCAAATGAGCAAGGCAACAACAGAGCATGGGAGGCAGTGTGTGAGGGGGCAGGAGGGATGAGAGCCCTCTTGGAGGGGAGGACAATAGGACACCAGGGGGGAATCACACCTGAGCCTCCTGCCATGAACCTGGGGCTGAGGCACCAGCCTCGGGTGCATCAGAAATGAGCTTTTCAAGAATAGCTCTAAGATGAATAGTTTTCATTTTCCTTGCTTTCCAAAATCCTCTTAGGATGTTAATGAAAATATAGTTATAAAACTAAACCTGACAATGCTGGATCAACAGAGGGGAAAACTTCAACAAATTCAGTGCTATTCTCTACACTGAAATGGAGGAGATATGCAAAAACAACCCCCCAAATAGGAAAGATCCAACATTCACAAGCAGTTCAGACATTCTATATGGGCTTATAATTGTGCCTGAATTAATGTGTGCGCCTCTCCTAATATTTTTATTGTGCTCAACTAATTGCACCCACAAACCATAGAGCCGTATATACAATTATATAAATTTATCTGCAGTTACTTACCTGCTTAATTATTTATTTTAAACCCCACCAACTACAGCTCTGGCTGAGGCCATTCTTAAAAAAAAAGGCACATTGCCGAAACCCCAAAGAACCAGGAGCGCTTACACTGTCCACTGCCAGGATTTTGGCCCAGATGAAGACAAGGAGCGGTCGCAGCTCACGGGCTGAACTCTGAAGCAGCTTCAGCACATACGGGAAAATGCCAACAGAGAGGGCCTGGGAGGCAGAGAGAAGAGCAAACCCTCATGAGCAACACCCCTGTGAACAAACCCCATGAACAGACCCCCATGAGCAACACCCCTGTGAACAAACCCCCATGAACAGACCCCCATGAGCAACACCCCTGTGAACAAACCCCATGAACAGACCCCCGTAGGCAGCTCAGCCCTGAGGGCCGAACACAACGCGCTGCCAGGACGCAGCATCTCTACTGACACAGCTGAGAAATCCGGTAGAAAAAAATTTCCCACATTTCTAGTAAAGAGGGGATCCCTGTGTGTTTGTTGCTCATTTTAATCTTGAATGTCACCAGATATTTCCAGACTCATCTGGTCCATGGAGACTCCGAGCTAATCCAGCACCAGCTTTCACTCCTTCCAGCCTGGGCTATTTTGTGCTTCCCAATCTGCTCACTCCCCTCAGCTGGGGCCGTTTGCTCTCTCCAAACACGCTGCAAAAGCTCCACAATTCCAGCCTCCCCACTGGAAATGAACAGGTGTCTCCTCACACAGACTTATAGCAAGCCTTTTCCATGGGATCAGAGACCACTGCCAGGAGAGCAGGGAACACAGGAAAGCCCTGAGGATCCCTGTGAGTGCTGACAGCCTTCCCAAAGCTCAGTGTAGAGGGAATGTGTGGTGGGGGTTCAGGGTGAGCAGCCCCCCAGCCTGGGGGCAGCTGGGCATGGCCCTGACATGGCCAGTGAGGGCATAACACACATCCCAGCCAGAGCAAAGGCCCCTGTGCTGACCTCAGCTACGTCCTGATCCTCACAGAATCTGACAGTCCAGAGGTTTCAACATCCCTTAACACACACTGTCCTCCCAAGCTGCCTGTGCCTCCAGCCTCCCTCTGTAGAAGGGACTCTTGGCTGAGACGAAGGAGGGAGATAAAGAAAGCCACTAAAAAGTCCCATCATTGAGCTGCTCCACGACCAGCTGGTGCTTCATCTTCACTTTTATCAACCAACAGCTCCATTTACAGGAGTGTTTTAAACTGTGCCTCTGTTAAATTCTTATTTATGTTCCACACTGTGCTGCCACTTCCCAAACTGCAGAATGCAGCCGCTGCCTGCTCAGAAGAGCTTGTAAAATCCAGAGACCAAATAGATAAAGAAAGAGAAGAAAGTGATGCAGACAGTAAGCTGAGAAAACAGAAAAAAAAAGTGTATGCCTTTTTGGGCTATTCATTTTACATGACAAACCTTACTCGTCCTGGTTATTTCCTCCTGGTTTGCCCCTTACACTATTTTACACTAAACTATTCCCAAGGAACTCCTCTTCACTGTAATGGAAATGAACATGGAAATGAATTTGATTAATAAAACCATTGTTCTTGTTGGGATACTTGCTGCATTTCCCACACATGAACACACAAAACTGCTCATTTGTCAAATCTGTGGATTATCCTCCACATATTCCTTCCCTAAATCACCATCTGTATTTATCACCCCTGCTGAGACAAACCAGAATTTACAAGCCCACGTGCAGCACCCACGCACCAAACTGACAGCCCAGGGACCCAGGTCCAGGAACCTTCCCAGCAGATCCAGAGCTCGCAGCCGATGTACCTGGCTCAGCAGCACCTGCAGAGGAGAGGGAGAAGGGATATTGGACTGAGAGCAAATCCCTGTGCCTGCAGAGCACACGGGAGGGACCTTGGGATGGTTACAGCGCTTGGAACAGCACGGTCTGAATGAAAAGCTGAAGGACAAAGCCTGGCTGTGAGAGCCTGGCCAGCCAGGGGTTACAGTTCCCTCCTGGAGCTGCTCCTGGCACAGAGGGGAGCAATCCCTCTGGATTCCAGCCTGCCTTTCCCAGCAGAGCAGGAACGGGATGGCACCTGCAGCAGGATCCAAAGGGGAGCGACAGCCCAGCCTCCCACTCTCCAAACAGCTCAGGAGCACAAGAAGAGGCTTTGCTTTCCTTGGCAAATCAATATTGGAGACTTAAGAGGGAGCAAAAGGTCACATTAGTCGTTAATAAAAATCTCATTAAAACAGAGTCTGACAACGCTAATGAGGTGGTGGTTTACTGGCTTATACCTACCCTGGTGTGAAATATTAACAGATAGACTTGCAGTTCTTAATCTCCTTAACAGATGTAAGATATTGGAATGCAACATTTAATCCTTGGTTTAAATTGAGGAGCATCTCTCAGATGGATCTCGGGGAAAGAAGCTCCTTGATTTACCTCCCCAATTCCATCCCCTTCTCAGTGTTTTTCCACGTTGCATATTGAAATTAAATTATTTTTCATGTGTAACATTGAAGAATAACTAAATTACTTGGCTCATGTCTCACACTGTGGGTGACTGCTACTGGATACTGAAGTAGTGCAGGAAAAGTCCAGAAAAAACAGGAGGATGTGATAACTACTCCAACATTTCACTCTGAGTGTCTGAGCTCGGATGTCAGGACAGGTCATAAGAGAAAGGATTTTGGTCATCCTGCCCTAGTTGGCACCAGCCTATCCCATAAACCAGCCCAGGAACAACAGGAGCAGCTGTTTGTGATTAAAGCAGTAAGAGAAACCAGGGCAGGTGGAGGCTGGGGCAGGGCTGGGACAGCAGCAGGACCTGGCAGGGACAGGGTGCTCAGATCCACACGGCTGCTATCCTGACCCGCAGAAAAGCCAAGGAAATCCACGAATTCTGTCATAGCTGGGCAAAGAAATTCATCTAATTGAAAAGGTTTTCCAGGTGAGGATACAAATCCCAGCTCCACACTGCTGGCATCCCACAAGAACATTCCACCAAAGCAAACCGTGTCTGCTTTGAAAAGCTCAGTTTCCTCATTGTCCAACCCAAACAAAGGCCTCCCTCTCGCAGGACTCCCCATTCCCACTTCCCCAGCTGATCCGCACAATAACCTGCAGCCTGAACTGACGGCAGTCCCAGAGCCCTGGGTGAGGATGTGGGGATGACACAGCTCCTGACCTTTGAGTGAATAACAGCAGTGCCTGGCTGAGCCCCCAGCACACACAGCCCTGCGTCACAGCTGCCCTGACATCCCTCCAGCGTCACTCCCAAACACAAATGGGCAAACCAACTGCAGCCACCCGTGAGCCAGAGATCAACCAGGGCACAGCGGGGTAACTCAGAACTAACAGTCCATATTCCAGCAGGAACCTCCCAACAAAGGCAGGATGGGAGAAGGGACCTGCAGAGTGATCTCCACAGGCCCTCTGTGGGGGACAAGCTCTTGTCCACGAGCACGGGAGATCACGTGGAGCAGGAATCTCCACAGGGATCGAGCACCTGGGACTCAGGCCTGGCCAGGCTGTGTGTGCTGACTGCTCTCTGAGGGCTTCTCTCCTCTCTGCACCAGGAAACCTCCCGTGCCCAACCTGCCCCATGCACAGCAAGAATTCCAAGTGGAAAGCAGCTTCTTGAAGTCTATTAATTGAAAGGCCATTAACAAAGGGCCATTTCCCTGTCCTTGGTAAACCCAGGCTCTGCGTGGCTGGTACCATGGCTTGGGCACTCAACACCTCCTCCTCTTGGGGCACACAGAATCACAGAATGGTTTGGTGGGAAGGGACCTTAATGCCCATCCCATCCCACCCCCTGCCATGGGCAGGGACACCTTCCACCAGCCCAGGTTGCTCCAAGCCCCGTCCAACCTGGCCTTGGGCACTTCCAGGGATGGGGCAGCCACAGCTTCTCTGGGCAACCTGTGCCAGGGCCTCACCAGCCTCAGTCTAAAATGGGAACACAGAATCAGCCTTTGTCAGGTGACAGCAGCGGGGTCTGAGCATTCCCACGGGGTCAAAGCCAAGAGACACCAAGAAGGGTCTGTAACTCACTCCCCTCCCTCTCTGCCTCAGCTGGTCCCTAAGTATCTCAGACCTGTTAACAACCAATCTGATTCCACTGTACAATTAATATTCTATAATTGTAACAATAATTACGCTGTCCCAGCTTGTTTTTGCTCCAGGCAGGAAAGCAGGTTCCTTTGCCAAGTGACCTCCCAATTTCACTGCAGAGTTTTGCTGCCTGCAGAGCCCGCTGGTGCCAAACAATCCATTGGAAAGCAGCAAAGTTGGAGCTGGAGCAGAAGCCTGCCTGCTCCCATCACAGTGACAGAGACAAACCACACTTCTCCACATCTACATCATCTCTCAAGGCTTGGGAGGCTCAGGAAATTAAAGTTTGGTCTTGCAGAGATGGATGGTGCTGTCAGTGACAGATCCAGCTGGCAGCTGACAGGGAAGGAGAGTCTCCCCACAGACCCTTTCAGAAGGGACCGGGACCACAGTCCTTTCATCAGAAAGATTTTGAATTCTGCTGTTGGTAGAGCAGAGCCCACAGGCACCTGGGCCAGGGTTTGTATTTCTGTCAGTGCGAACTGCAGGGGAGGAGAGGCCAGAGCAGGTGACAGATAACAACTGCAATGTGGGCCTTGCCACAAAGCATCGGCTGAAACACCACGTTCTGCTTCTCCTGGATTTACTTCTCCTTTAAACATGTGAACTTTGTTTTGTCTGAGCAAAGCCTACCAGGACTCTACATTCCTCCAGGCACAGTCTTCAGAGACTTGTTTCTATGTCCTTGCAGCAAAATTTCAGCCCCACATTAAAGGGAACACTTCCCAGGCTGTACCAGATGGATAAAGGAGCCATTTCCACACTATTTACGCTGCAGTAACTTCCGCTCTCTGAAAACAGGGAGAAGATTAAAAGTCTCTGCCTGACAGAGCTGGGATACAGAGGAGATGCCATAGGAGAGACCACAAAGACGTGCTGCTCTGAGAGAGTCAGTGTCTCCAGAGCAACGGGGAGGCAGCAGAGCCAACACTGCTGCACGTGGGCTGGAGTGGGAGCTTGGCCCAGCAGGAGCCAAGGGAGGGGGCTGCACAGGTCTAATGGACGTGCAACCAGCTCTAACTCATCCTGGAGAAGCCCATGGAATTTATGTTCCCAAAGGCCATCGTGCTGGCTGCCCAGCGCTGAGCGGGCAGGGGAGGCACAGACAGGGAGAGGCAGGGACCTGGTGCTCACCTGCAGCACGATGGGCAGCTGCTCCGGGGGGTTGCGGTTCTCCACACCCATGGTCAGCCACACCTGGAACGCCGTGAGCTGCTCCGCGAAGAAGGGGCTGTGCTGCGGAGCAAGAACAGCAACGCGGGTTCAGGTGAAAATCCAGCAGGGAAGCAAAGAGTTTTGGACTTCACTGACCTCCAAAAACCACTCCTTGGAACTGACGTGTTTGTTTGGCAGCTTTTAAATGTACGTGAGCTTCCCAATATAATTCCCTTCAAATATCCCTTTATGTAAGTGTTTGGAAGAAAGGAGGAGGAAAGAGCAGAGAAAACAGGAAAAGTTATCACAAGAGGTCTTAGGAAAAGGGGGCTGATGTCTCCTCAGGAGGAGCAGACAGAACAGTGGTGGATTTCTCTGCTCTGCAGAGGCAGTTTCACTCCTGCAGCAGCACTCGGAGCTGCCTCTGCCCAGGCCGGAGACACCATCCAAGAGCAATGAAAATAAACTCCTTGTGCCATCCATCTCCCTGAGCACGTGGTACGAGCTCTGGGTGAGAACGGACTGACCACAGCACACAGCGGCTTCCAGGCAGGAATGCACAAGGAAACAGAAATCAATGGGGAAGAAAGGAGTGAAGAGGTGAAGGAGAGGGAGCAAACCAATTCAAACACACCCCTTGCAGGAGCACCATGACCCCCTAGGCCCCTCTCCATCAGGTTATTGTATTTTCCAGGTCTGACCAGGCAAGAACACCTCGGGAACAGGCAGGAGTCAGACACGTGTGGTGTGTGATGTGCTGCTGAGACAGAACAGCCTGGAGAGGCTGTCAATGGATTTATCCAGGTCAGGCTGGACTCTCAGCCCCCAGAAGGGAGGGAATGGAGGGGCAGCAGCAACCCTGTGCCTCACCTGGCCCAGACATCCATCCCAGCTCTGCCACGGGGTTGTGAACGGGCTGGCACTGCCCTCAGTGCCTCCAGCCCTTTCCTCCTGCCTGGCCAGTGCCAGCCAACCTCTGCTGAGCCACTACACTTTGCACCAGGCAGAAATCCAGGGGGTTGAGGACAAAGCGTTGGTTAGAACACAGGGAACAGATCAGAGGTGTGCGTTTGTCTGTCTGCTCCAGCCCCTGTCACAGGGGTGAGCCCTCCACTCCCTCCCAAACAACAGCCAGGATTCCCACGGCTGTGAGTGTCTCACAGGGAGTTCCCAGGGGAATGTCTGTCCCTCTGTGCAGAGCAGGCACAAACCCCCCAGTGTTTCTGACACTGGCTGTGAAGTGGAAGCAGAAGGAATGGCTCAGAAGAGCCCTGAGCCTGCCTTTGTCCAGTGCCCGGCCTGGCTTGAAATCCGGCCCCGTTCCGGCTGCCGGCCCTGGGAGCACACTGATGGCTCAGCCCACCTCAATTCCAGCCAGAACACACAACAAACTGCATTTGTCAGGCTTCAGAACCTGCCTGCAAATTGTTCCCATCCTGCCCTGAATCGATCTCCAGCTGAGAACAACTGTGTCTTGTGTCTGATCTTGTGTCTGATCCCCAGCAAGTCTGTGCTTCCTCTCACCCCAAAATACTCAGAAATCTGCTGAATTTCAGCTCATTTGACAGAGAATGTCCAGGTGAGGGTTAGCACTAATATAAAAGCCCCCACTGACACTGTTAGAGGCCTGAAATAAAAACGAACATAAGCCAGGGGAAGAAAAATCATATTTTTTGCATTTTAAAACACAGCACATACAGTGAGGAAAGCAAGGGGTGGGAGGATAAAGGCCTCAGGGCATCCTGATCAACCCCCAGCCTGGCAGGAGCCCACAGTTCTCCTCCTGCACTCGAGGCTTTGGAGACAACCTGCAATTACAGCCAGAAAAGCTTTGGAAGTTTGGTAACCCAAACGAAATGCAAGAATGTTACTGAGAATTAGAAAGGCAACAGGGTGGAACAGCTACCTGAGATTGTACAATCACTATTTGAAGGTTTCAGCTCATGAAACGTCAAAGGAATATCAAGAAAACCCATTCTGAATAGAGGAATTTAAGCCAAATATAACACTAAAAATTTTACTTTTCTGCTCTCCCAGTTAAATAAAGCAAAAAACCCCCAGTGACTCCTCTCAGTGACATTGTGCTTAGGAGAACTCTCTGAACACACCCTCAACCTCTATTTCATGCTTATTTGAAAGGAACTCTACTAAGAGATAATTTTCACATTTAAGCCTTTCGTACAAAAAATTGTGCTGCATGTTCTTTCTAAAAGTGTAAACCCTGAAACTGCAACAATTCAAGGCCCAGCAGGCAGAAGTGACGCGCTGGACCCAGATGTTGGACAGGGGGCTGAACTGGGCCCAGGACACCCCCCAACTTACCCTGAAGGCAGTTCCTTCCTCGATAATTGTAGGTAACTGGGAAAGGCAAATGTCAACAGCCAGGTCCCAGGCTTGCCTGGAGGACAGGGTGAGAGAGGGAAGAGAAGGAATTACAAGTTATCCACAAGGAATAGCAAGGGAAATTTAAATTCTGATCATATAGGGATGTGGACAAAGCAGTGTTGTCTGACTGGCTTAGATGTGCTTGGTATTTCTCAAAAAGCAGCAATAACATGGGCACAATTCAGAAAAGCAGGGAGAAGCTCTAGTCCAGCACTGGATGAGTTCACAGAGGTTCCCAGGAATCGATGCTCTCTGCGCTGGAGAAAGGAGCCTGAGTGAGCTGAAGCCTTATTACACACCTGTCCTCATCCCAAACCGGATGGCACTTCCTTCCTAAACTGAAAAATGAACTTAATCCTGGATTAGCTCCAAGCCAGGATTAAGTTCTCACCTCCACGTGCACCCAGCCCTCGCCTGCCCTGCATTCCAGCCACATGCAGCAGCTCAGGAAGCTCCATCCCTGCTGAGCAGCCCCTCAGCTCATGGATACACCCCCACACTCGTGCTCCTTCCCCTCCTGGGCACAGACACTGTCCCTGTGTGTCCCTGCACTGCTGGGAAGGGAACTGAGCTCTGCATGACTCACCCCAAGCATGGAGGGATGGACAGCACACCAGAAAAAGAGAAAAGACCTAAATAGTTCCATTTTTACACTTATCTACTGCACCACTGGGGGCTGAAGTATGGAATCACCGACTCATGGAACTGTTTGGGTTGCAAGGGACCTTCCAGCCCATCCCATTCCACCCCCTGCCATGGACAGGGACACCTTCCACAAGGCCAGGGTGCCTCAAGCCCCGTCCAACCTGGCCTTGGACACTTGCAGGGCTGGGGCAGCCACAGCTCTGAGCAGTTGTGACTTAGGACATTCCAGTGTTTCAGCTCCAGCAGTGTGTCAGTCACGTGTGGTCACCAAAAGAACCTTTTGTGGCTGATTCAGTGCAAAGCAAAGGTGCCAACAGGCTGCTTCCCCGTGCTCACAGAGCGAAATAAATGCCTTTGGTCTCCAAAGTTCCTCAGACACCTCTGAAATAGTGAAACAGCTACTTTTCACCCCAGAAACGATTTCCCCTACTCTGCCCATAGATGTTCCATGCACTTTTCATTCAGCACATGAATTTATGCACTCTGAAGGGCTAAGTTAAACCCCCCACCCACGGGGTTTCTTCCAGAAAAGAAAGATTTCCTCTCCAGACACATTTGCTCTTCCATGGCTTGTGGCATCCTGTGTTAACATCAATAGCCAAAGCCATTTTTCTTCTCCTCGCAACGTCTGCAGACACGAGGCCGTGGGTGATAATCAATACTCTGCATTTTAGTCACCAGCTCTAATAACTCCTTAAATCACCCTGTTTTGAGTCAAACAAACCTTCCATCAGACCCACTGCCGAGCGGATCTATCCCATCAGCACAACTGGGAGCTGTTCTCAACCAAAACCAATCTCTCCAATTAACGGAAAAATAAATTCTAAGGCTCTTGCATTTTTTTTTTCCACGGACTCAGGAGCTGCAGCTTGGTTTGGCTGCCCCAGGCCTTGTCCCTCAGCCTCCCACTCTCACCTTCCGCTTGAACACGTGCTGCCAATATAATTAAGAGCTAATCAAAGCACGGGCAGAAAATGCTTCCCACGAGCTCCATACAGACCCAGGCTGGAGACAAAATGTTTACACAGAGCTCAGGAGAGGTGTTTCTCCTGCTTGAGGCAAAGGCAATTAGTGCAAATAGAAAGACAATTTTACGTCAAGCGAAGGCGTATTTCCCGAGTTTCAGGATTCTTGGAGGAATGGGCAAAACACCTAAAGAAATTCTCTGCAGCACTACAAAAATGTCAATCCTCAGGGCCTTTGAGAGAGGTTTTACTACGCAGGAAGAAAATGGTTTAGAGATCAGAGACAACTGGTCTGGTTTTGGCTGCCTGTAAAAGGATTCTTTGCAGGTCATCACACTGCAGACGCACAGCACTAAGATGCTGAGCTCCTCACAGTAATTTTAGGTAATCAGCACTAATGCTGCTACAAAAATGTCCAAAGCAACCCCCTGAGAGCTAATCTCAAGGGTTTTAAGTGTTATCAGAAAGAACAAACAAAAAAATTCAAACAGAGATTTTGGTAGATTAAAACAAAATCTCTTTTTTACCCTTCTGAAAGCAGGCTGTGAAAAGCCAGGGGAGACACACGGCCAAGGCCACTCAGAGTCCTCAAACCCTCACCAGTGCTGGCCAACGTCACCCAAACCTCCTCAGCCTTCAAAAGAGAAACCTTCAACATGAAATCATAACGCTCCTGCTCCCCACAGCTGAGAGCTGCTGATCAGCATCCACTGTGGAAGAGGCTCCACTCCAATCAAACACTTCAGATGATTCTCCAGCCCTTTCAGATTTCCTTAACACATCATTTCTGTTCTCTCTGTGGGAAACACAAACCCTCCCACCCAACAAGACACCAGAAAACAGGTTTGCCTGAGGTAAAGCTCCTCCATTCCCAGCCACTGGAACAGCTACTCCTCTCTTCAGGTTGCACACAGGTAACTCACTGCGCTGGCATTAAACAGGGGTTACAATAATTAAGATTCAAAGCAAGCCCTCAGTCAATGGGAAGGGACTAAACCACAGAGGTGGGGAGAGAAAGGGAAGGGAAAACAGTCATTACAGTCCCGGTGACAGTCAGGGCTGTGGTGGGGAGGAGGAGCAGTGACTGACAGCTGCAATATCCCAGAGGGAATGGAAAGGTGGGCACACGGTAGATGTGCTGCCTGAACTCCTGTCACAGCTTAGCACACAAACAGGAGGTAAATTAGGGAGCGGCAGGGAACCAGGATGGGGGTGTTGCATCCCACAGGTGATTTATGGAAGCCAACCCAGAGATCTCTGCATCCCCCTTTGCACAGATTGCTGTCTGGAAACGGCTCTGGATGATTTGTTTACACTACACTGGGTACAAAAAGGGCTCAGTGATCCCTCAGCATCATTCTTTCCTCCCTCCTCACTGTGCTCTTCCAGTACCCCAGACCCTCCATAGGGATAAGGCAACACTTAGTTTCCTGGAAGAGCTGCAAAGTTTGGGCTTCGAGCAGAGAACAGAAGGCAGAGAGTCCCAGCTCTGCTCAGGGACTGGTTTATTGCCCAAACCCACGACTTGCCAGGCGATGGAAACCCCCAGAAACACTCGAACAGCAGAAATTCAGCCCCATTAGAGCTGTGTGTGTCTGTCTGCACCCACGGGTACCTTGAGCTGGCAGCTCGTGGAGGCACATTTTCTTACACACATTTTCTGAGCTGAGTCAATGTCTAATGCTTTTAACTCTCATGTCCCTTTTTTTTTATAATGTATTCTTGACATCTTTTAACACTCTCCTTTCCTCTGGGAATCGTGTGTGCTGCACTGCACACAGTACCAGGGAAAAGGAGTGTTTCTGACTGGGACAGCCACGCTGAGGAGCAGCTGAAGGGAAGCTGAGGAGGCCACGTGCAGTCCTGGGGGTCAGGCCCAGGGCATCTCCTTGTTCTGAACTGTATTTCTGGAACCCTTACGTATCGCAAACTTTAGCAGGATGGTTGGACAAGACTTTTCATATTTGTTCTGCCTGTCAGTACAACTCCAGGACACGTCTGAGTGGATGTCCAGATCCCAGCCCGAGCTCACCTGCACTGCAGTGACCCTGTGACCTTCCTAAGCTGCTTTAGGACACAGCTGGGAAGCTGCTCAGACACAGCTATTTTTAAAAAACAGTTATTGCTATGAATATTTGGCACAACTCCGAAATCCTTGCCCTCTCCCAGCACATTCCCCTGCTCCAGGCACAACTTAGAGCTCAGGCTTTGCTATTTTTGTGCCACATTTCTCTCCATCGAACTCCCCATAGTCTGATAATGGGACTCACAGATGTTAAAACTAACACAAAGACACAAAAAAATCTGGTTACAAAGTAATCTGAGTTAATCTAATCCTTCAAACATCAAACAGTTCCAAATACCTCTTCAAACAGCCATTCGGGGGTAAATTGATGCTCAAGTGTAAGGAATTTTTTGCAGCATTGCTCCCACCACTTGCAGATCTTGATGTGGTAGCCAGGATTCGCTCCCCAAAACACTGCCTGACACGCTGGGGGTCAAAAATCCAGGAAAAGTCTCTATAAAGCAGCAGCCAGAAGCCCTTGCTGTATCATGCACCACACAATGATATGGACATCGGTTCACCATGATCATCACATCACTCTGTTGGAAGTTTCCATCCTTTCCAGCACCCCTGTGCCCAACCCTCCTGCCCTCATCACATCACCCAGTTCATCCAAACAGCAAAATGGGTTTGGAGGTTTCAGACTGGTGATCCATTAGGAAATTCCTGAATGGAAGGTGACTATTATTAGAAAACATTTAAGCGAGCCCTAAATTAGTTTCTAAATCTGTCCTTTCTGAAAGTTCCTAAGAACGCCCTGAGCCACCTCTGACGAACGTGGAATTGCCCCCTTTGCTGGATCTGCTTCCAACTGCACGTTTTTTTAGAGGACACTGAATAAAGTGTGTCAATTCTCTGCTCTGCTCCCTTGTTGTCTGCTTCACCAGTGCTTGGGATTCACAACAAAGAGAGCCCTGTGTGTGACTGTTCTTAAGGAATTTCTTCTGGTGAATCCTAAGAACCAGCACCAATGCCATTATCCTGTGGTGTGGCCTGAGGGGCTTCACAAAGGTGCTTCCAGCATCATCCTGCACCTTCTCAAAGGAACTCACAGCACCACTCTATGACTACAATATGAACAAGGCAGATGTGTTTCTGGACTCCAGGGTGCTGCCATGCAGCTCTGGGAGAGACACAGAACAGGATCCAGGTGTTCCCAGTTTCCTGCCTGTGGTTCAGCCCGTGGATGGCAACACCAACTCCAGGTCGTGTTCCCACAGGAAGCCAGAAATACAGGCCTTTAATAGGCTGGCAGTAAGAATGAATTATATTCCTGTAAGGGACAGAAAATACAGGGGTTTAATATGTTGGCAACAAGCAAGATATAAATAACTCCAGAAATTTACTGTCTTAATTTGAACATTCCTGCAACACCGTGTTCTGCCCTCCTGCAACTGGGAACTGCAGCTGATGGCTCGGGCTCTGCCTCATCCAGCAGCACCAGCAGCTCAAAGACACCACAGGAACTTGAGAGGCTTTTCCTGCTCTTCAGTTTTAAGTGTCCCAGTCCCTCATGTGACGCTGATAGAACAACTCACCCCACTTACAAATGACAAAAGCCATTTTCCTCGGAAGCTCCTGATCCAAAGCATCCAGGAACATCATTTGCCATGTTCAGCTGCCCAACTGCTGACAACTCCAGCCAAAGGCTCCCTGACTGCCTCCAGGATTTTCAATAATTAAAGCAGCTTTGTGGTCCCAGCAAATGCCTCCTCAGTGGCTGCCTGCACCTGCAAAGGCTCCTGGGGCTCCCTGCTGCCAGCCTGCCTCCATTCCCTACGGAAACCATGGAATCATGGAATGGGTTAACTTGGAAGGGGCCTTAAAACTCATCTTGTTCCACCCCCTGCCATGGGCAGGGACACCTTCCACTAGAACCAGGCTGCTCAGAGAGTTTGAACTCCGTGTTACACTCATCATTATCCCTTCATCCCTCCTCTACATTCATTTTCCTCCACATTTTTATGAAGGAAACATGAAAAGCATTCTGGAAAATGCAGGCAGGTTAAACCCCCTCAGCTACCTTTACCTGTCACTCTATCAGCCTTTAGCAAGGCTCTGTTCGCTCCCCCAGGGACCCCATCAGCCTCTCTGCACCAGTTCGTGCTTTGCCCAGTTTGGTGCTGCTCTATTAATCACACTGAGTAAGAAAATAAAAGTGAGCATTTTTGTTATTACTGTTATTATTATTATTTTTATTATGATTGTTCATGGGACATTTGTTTGATCGTCTGAACTACATTTAAGAGCATTTTGATAACTGTACCACCTCCATTTCCATTAATCATCTTAAAAGCAACAGTAAAAGTAGATGAACTCTGCAGCAAAAATTTCTTCTACTTCAGCAATGCAAGTTAAGGATCCTCCCCCAGGCCCTGGGCTCTTCCCACCCTGCACAATCCCAGGGGACCAGCTTTACTCTGGGAAAATAAAGGCAGCAGATGACCCATTTCTTTGGTATTCGGAGTGAAAGATGACATGGCTGGACTGAAGGTTCTGCACCACAGAATTACAGGATAATTAGGAATGCACAGAGCAGAAGCAGCTTTGGAGATGAGCATTAGGCTGCCACAAGCTGTTCCATTCCTGATCCACTGACCGAATCAGGGAAGCACTGCACAGATTTCAGCAGAATCATGGAAGGGTTTGGCTTGGAAGGGACCTTAAAGATCATCCCCTTCCACCCCCTGCCATGGGCAGGGACACCTTCCACCAGCCCAGGTTGCTCCAACCTGGCCTTGGATGCTTCCAGGGCTGGGGCAGCCACAGCTTCTCTGGGCAACCTGTGCCAGAGCCTGCCCACCCTCCCAGGCAGGAATTCCTTCCCAGGATCCCACATAACCCCGAGCAGTGACAGCCCTTGTGGCACAGCCCCCCAGTCCCTGCTGGCACTCACCACATGGCGTGCATGTAGGTGGGGGGGAGCCGGGGGCTGCTCACGGGGGTGCAGTTGTACGACCTCATGATCCTCTCAGCCAGGAGGAAGTTACGGAACAAACTGGCCACGAGCAGGTCCTGCCGGAAGAGCTTCTGGAAAAGATCTGCCGAGAGAGCGCAGGCATTACTGGCTACACGTCTGCAGCCCCCCGGGGAACATGCAAAAACGGTTTAAAACACACAGCCATGGCAACATTTTATTGCAGTAACAAGGAACCTTCATCAGTTTTGCAGTGAAGGATACACCAACTGTTCAATTCTGCCTTCGGAGCTCCCTCAGAGCATTGCAGCTCCTCTCCATTTCACATCAACACAATTAAACGCTTTCTACCTCAGGTTCTTTTTTGCCTTTTCTGGATAAAATCCCCCTTTTTGCTGTTTCACTTCAGCTCAGCCTGACTAAGTTTTTGGAAAATTACTGAGGGAGAACAGGACCTCTGTGTACTGTTTAATCAAGAACTATCCATCTGTTAACTGGCAGTTTGATGCGCTTATGAGAAGCCAAAATGAATCCTAGAAGATAGCAAATGTGCTCTCTTCTACAGGACAGAGAAGAATTGATGCTGTGTGAGCATTAGGAAGAGCAGAGTTGGAGAACTGTTTACAAATTTGGCTGCCTGTGCTCCAGAAGCACCAATTCAGAACAGGGGTAGAGAATGGGATGAAGTTACTCATGGGAAACACAACTGCCTTACCAAAAAAAGAGGAAAAAAACCCTTTATTTATGATAAGCCTGGAAGAAAACAGATTGCTCTTTGCAAATACAGTAAGAAAGAGAATTATTCAAGCTAAAACAATTGTGTTGGCACAGAGAAACCCCTTCTGGGCTCCAGCGATCAGGTTGCTGCAATGCTCTGGTAAAAGAAAAAATTAACCAGCTTTAAGATCAGGCCTGCTCTGTTCTCCCAATACGAGGGTTTCATTTTCCCCTTATTTCAGAGTCTCCTGTTTCTCAGGCTCTTCACCCCTCTGCTCTGCCTGAGCCTCTCCTGCTGTGCCCCCCTGCTTTCCCAGCCGTACCCCTGGGCAGGACGTTCCAGGCGATGGTGTCTGTGATCGCCGTGAAGATCCAGTTCAGCTCTCCCAGGGGGGTCCTCCTGTCGTTCAGCCTTCCAGGAATCCTACAGGGGCAGGGAAAACACCCAAATCAGCCTCCTAGGAAAAGCCACGTTTCTGAGATAGGCACATGCACACCCCTAAATCCTTCCAAGTGGGACCCAGAGATAAAGGGACTCTTTGCTGTAACATTTTCCTGCTACAGGAAGACTCCTCGAGGGGTAAATACAGACACAAAAGCCAAGCACTGTTAACAGACAGGGATCTGGGCACGGATCCGTGTCACAAGGCAGGGAGCAGTGGGCAGAGGAGATCCAGCCTCGCCTTGCGGAGACTGAAATGGGAATGTTTTGCCAAGTATTCCCATTCTGGCACTCATTTAGAAAGCGTCAAAACAGGACATACAGAATACAGAGGATGCAGAAACAGCTTTAAAAACTGAATGGGTGGCACAGAGTGAGAAATGTGAGGTCACCCTATGCACCCTACTGAGGAACAACGTGAACACTGGGGATAAGCACCTACAAGAGAAAGATCCTGGTGCCAACAAACACCTTATGCAAGCAGAGGAAGAAAGAAAGAAAGAGAGCACTTCCCATGAAAGGGAGGTGATTCAACCCTCATCTCTCAAAGGGTTGAGACACAGACACCTCAGGGGAGCACAAGCTGTGTGACCCAGTGACACTGTGCATGCAGCCTGAGACACACAGAAGGTCACAGAGGATGAACAAACGGTCTCCTCTAGGCTTCACATTTATTCTCCTCAGCATCAGCACCAGAGATATCAGAGACAACAGCCAGGCCAAAGCACAGTCAGTGAAGAACAGCAATGTTCCACCAGCAAACTTGTTCTTCCAGAGCCCAGGACTTTTTCTTTTGCATGCTGAAAAAAGCAATTAGAGTTTTTTTTGTCCCAGAGCTGAACAAACTTCTCATATGAGAAAAACCAGAGGACCTGATTTCTGTGATGGAAGAGCCCAAGCGACAGCCTGCTGTGACTGAGGATCAACACACACACCTAATGGAACACGTGTGTTCCTGTCCTGAGTTTCTGCCTTCATCCTGATCAGCTTTCCTAAATAAGCTTTTGAATGTTTATTTGTTCCTCATAAAAACAAAGACGTGAAAAAATGAAGAGAAAACCTCAACAAACTGAGACCAGCAGACTCAGTCCTGGGCTGCCTTATCAATAATCAGACATACAGTATAAAATACACAGCCTGGCACTCCCAACCACAGCTTTTCTCCTTGTGAGAAAGTTACAGGAACAGGATGAGAAAGTTTCCCAAACATGCACGAACACAGTAAGACATTTTATGGATTTAATCCTAATTTAACTAAACTTCCCTTCTGTAACAGATTATCAAATATTTAAAGTATCAACACAAACAGAGGAAGTTTCTCTGTGGCCACTCACTGCTGACATGCAGCAGCACCATTCCTGTGCAGGGTCAGATGCAGCACATTCCCTTGCATAAATACAGTTCTAAACCAGCTGGAAATTAACATCTTATAAAAAATTCCTGTCTGTCTCAGTATCAGAGGAAAAATATACATCTCTGTAGCAGTGTTTGCTAATGGATCCCCCGGAGCGAGCGCAGGGAACGCGAGGCCACACAGTGCTCTGGTGAGGATTCCCCGTCAATATTTGCATTGCAGAACACCCTCTGCAGCACAGCACAGCTCCCCAAGCCACGGGGTGGTGGTTGGAAACCAAAGGGATCCGGGCTGAGCCTCCCTGGGAAGACAAACACTTGGCTCACACCACGTGGTGCCAACTTCCAAGGCAGCTTTCAGACATCAGGAGGAATTTCTTCACTGAAAGGGTGGTGAGGTACTGGAAGGGGCTGCCCAGGGAGTCCCCACCCCTGGAGGTGTCCAAGCAACGCCTGGCCATGGCACTCAGTGCTCTGGGCTGGGGGACAAGGTGGGGACTCCATGGGTTGGGAGGTCCTTTCCGACCTCAGTGATTCTGTGTGAAAGCTCCTGGACTGGCAAGAGCTGCTTAGCCAGGATCACCACAGTTCCTGCGCTCAAAGACAACCCCTTCCCACCACAAGATCCCAGGGATGATCCAGGTGTGCTGTGCCTGGGCTGCTGAAACCTTGGCAAGCTGCTGGGGAAAGACAAAGCGTTGGAGGTTCTCCCCTGACCTGCAGGAGAGCAGCAAAGCCTCGTGTGCCGGTGTGCAACCCTGGCAGCTCCTGAGCGGGGATATGAAAGGAGTGTTGCCATGAAAACCGAGCCTTTGAGCAGGATCTTCACTCTGCATTCACAACAGGCTCTGCCTGCACTAGGCAGACCCCGAAACAACGGTGATGAAACGACACACTCCACTGCAATCAAACCTGACTGACTGCAGGAGAGAAACTTTTTAGAATAACATCTTCAAAAGCCAAGTTCTTCCTCTGCTCAGGCACCACGGAGGGATGTTCCCCATGGGCAGGGTGGCACAGCAGCCCTGCTATACCAGGGCCAAGAGCACTTACTGACACATGCTGAAATAAGCTCTGACATCTTGCACTGAATTTTCTAGAAGAAAATCAAGGGGCAGAACCTAACCTAGGTCTGAAGACAACCTATATTATCATCTTCCCACTGTAAATATAATAATGAATATTAAAAAAAAAGGCTACAGTATTTCAGAGTTTGGACCAGCACATGGTTGATTAAATATCTGCAAAGACACCTCCACAACGTGTCTGTGGTGCCCCAGCCCAGCCACGGTCCTGTCACAGCCCAGCTGTCACTCTGCCTTCCACCACCAGCAGTCACTTGCCCAAGAGGCAACAAGAGGTCCCTGTCTAGTCCTGCTGAAAATAACATCTCTGTTCTTTTCATCGAATGCCTTTCCCATCTGGTTGTGAGTCCTGGTGGGTTCTGCCAAGCCACAGACAATCTGCTAAGTAGCCCCACCAGAAGAAGGATCAGCTCTCAGCACCTTTTTTTTTTCTTTTTTCCCCTTCTCAGGGGATTTTTGTTTAGAGAATTCCCTCTGCACAATGGACCCCAGCTAAAAAATCCCAGGAAAGCAATATACCATTCCTGAGCCCCTGAGAACAGGATCTCAGGAGAGGGAGGCCAATGCAGCAACAGGGATTAAAGCATCCTTGTACATATCCCTGATTCCTGGCACCCTGCTTCGTATTTCAATTACCAATGGATTCATAAACCATTCCTCAGGGTTTTTTCCAACATTTTTAAAGAGTAGAACAAAGCCCAGTCCATGTCATTCAGCAGCCAAACCCCCAGCACAGATGATTTGAAGTCTTGGGATCAAACAGAAAAGTCCACCCAAGGCAGCAGGAACAGCAACACTGCCAACCAAGAGTCTCACAAAGCAGCAGCCAGAGGGTCCCAAATTCCCAGTCCTCCACCAACATAATTTTCCTTCTTTTTTCTGTTACATTTTGCTGCCTGGCTCCAGAGAAGATCTTTATTTCTAAGTAGGGATTATTTTGGCTCCATCTCAGAAGATCAGTGATATCAGTACACATCAGGATCCACCACACGTTCCTTCAACAGGACGTGGGCTGAGCCTGGATAATTGGAAATTGGAGCCCCTCAGAGAAGGTGCAGCTCAATTTAGCCTCAAAGTCTGCAGCTTAATTGCAATATAAACCCTTTCCCCAGTTCTAAAGACAACTAAATTATAAATTACAATATACACACAGGCAATCCAGGAATTATCCCAGGTCTGTCTCGAGATGCAATAAAAAATCTGTGTTTTCTGTAATTGATATATGGAGAAGATTAAGATGATGATGAGGTTTAAATATTTGATATCCACAGGAACCCACTCCTGGCATGCTTTCCCTGAAGACAGCCTGGAACACACACACGTGTGCTGTGGCACCAACCAACACAGACCAAGAGTACTGGAGAGAAGTCTATTTGTGCCAGAAAACCTTTATTTAAAGATTACTTAATTTTCAGCAGCACATCTGAGTGCTCTGTGAGGATGACTGAGCTGCCTGGCTCAGACCCTCACTGACCTCACCACATGTCCTTTGATGAGAGGCACTCTTGTAGCAATATGTTAATTGCAATTAACACAACACAGTCCTTGTTCTGACCTCAGTTCATGCTGGTGCTGAGCCCTCCTGGCATCACCAAACCCTCAGCACACCTCTGGCACACAGGCATAGCAGGGTTAGCCCCAGGAGGATTCCCTCCCTGCTCCCCATCTCCTCACAACCAGAGACCCAAAGCCCAGCACGTTTTCACCACAGCTTCCAAAGAGAACGACACCCAGTGCTGGAGCTTCTGCTCAGCTGATGTATCTGACACTTCCTCTGAGAGACAGGGTCTGCCTCTGCTCTTCTACCTGTAAACTGAATTTTTTTATGTTTTGGTCCAATGAGGGTCTCAGAAATGCAGCTTTACAGGAGTCATCCCTTATCCTCCCCAGCTGAGAGCAGAAAATCAAATTTTCTCCTATAAAATGAGTGTGACTGAACACCTCAGCTGTACTGATGAGCCTGGCTGGTCCAACACTCCTGTGTGGAAGGGCTGGCAGCACTGACAGGCTCTTGTTATCCAGGTTGATGTTCTCCCAACCCGTCAGGACACCCTTTAGTGCTACAGTCTGACCTTGGCCAAACATACAACTGTGCTCTGGACATCCACGTGTCACAGGAGTTCTAATTAACCTCAACAACAGCATTTCTACAGTCAGGATTTCTCAGAATTGAATAATGATCTGTAATTAATCGCTCCCAGTTTGTGTGTGTATCCATCTTCCAAGACCAGGGCATTCAAAACAATCCTCAGGGAGCACAGGACTCCTGCATCCATTGGCTGCACATTCCTGCTGCCCTGTCTTTAAAAAAACCAAAAAAAATCTTCAAAGCCAGCAAAGACTACAGAGAACAATTATTATTAATATCTCAAAATCTGCCTTGCTTGTATAAACTGAAGCAGAGTCTGAAGAGCAGTTGTCCTGGATAATCACTTTGACTCAGCTGCCTGACAACGAGGAATTATGCTCCAATATCGCTTGGAAAAAAGGATTATAACGTGTTCCAGTGGTGCTAAATCTGAAACACAGCATCCCTGTCAGACAGAGAACAGGGGGACAGCACAGTGACAAGTGACAAATGATTTCTGGTTGTTTTGCTGTCCCTCTGTTGGGTTTAGGGACGTGGGAGCAGAGCTTAACCCTCCCATGGGCAACCCCTCCCCTACACCAGCCACACACTGGGCTCTCCAGGAACAATCCCAACCTGTGCCTGCAGGGGCCTTTTCCTGCCTGGTCCAGGCTGGCAGCACATGCCAGGGCATGGAATGTGCCGAGCTGAGCCCGGAACAGCCGGATCTCCCCCAGCAGCTCCTCCCTTCCATGGCCACTGCTTGTTTCAGCACCACAATTACTGCAGGTGCAGTCTCTGAACAGCTTCCCAAAGAAATTTCCTCACAGATAAACAAGAGAAATGCAAGAAATAATGAGGAAATTATGAGCAACAGTGAAAAAAAAAAATACATATATATATAAAATTTGGCTTACTTCTCTATTAAATCCAGCGTGACTCCTGGCACCAGCCTGACACTCTTCTGCATGCAGAACCTGGGGAGAGAATAAAATAAAACACCCTAATTGACTGTTTAATGACAAGGCTCTGTGGAGAGAATGGGGAAGAAGGTTTCTTTATTGTGCTGTTTCTGCTTTTAAAATGGTGTTTGGGTAGGCAACTCTGGCACGGCATAATCAGACCCAAACAAGGCCCTCAGTGTTTGTCACACTCGTGATTATGCGGCGGTTTCCATCGTCAGGTGTCAAAACCGGGGTATTGTAACTGTCACGGTGACAAGTTTCCCGACACAGCGCGGGGGAAAAGGGCTCCCAGGCATCCAGCACGGTCTCCCGGGAGCAGCACGACGCCACGAGAGCCGGGGAGGATTATGCTGCTGGAATAATGAGCAGCGTTGGCTGGGTTTCCCTGAAGAGATGCGGCGCTGCAGGCAGGGAAGGCAGAAAGGCAGGGAACGGGAGGGATGTGTCAGGTTCAGACACCTCCGTCATTTAATTAAAAAAACTGCTGACTCCATTTCCTCAGCTTTACAAATCCCACTACTCCAGGAACACCAGTCCCTGTCAGTACCACTTGCTGTGCCTGGAAAATCCCAAAAGCTGCCGGACCCCGCGTGTGTGGGAAGGGGAGATGCTGCCGGCCCAGATTCCGAGCACTGTCCCCCTCCTGCAGCCCTCCCGGGAACACACTCTGTGCTGCAGAGGGCACAGCGGGAACAGCAGCTCTGGGACAGAAACCCAGCAACTTCAGCTCCAGAAACAGCTTCCTCAGTGACAGCCCCACATTCCCAGCCCACTGTCCCACCCTTTCAGAAATCCACTCTCTGTTGTCCAAGGAAGAATGTTCCCCTCAGTGTAATCTCAGCTGACATGTACCCCAACACTGCACTCCTCACAGTTCTGTGGGCAGCGAGGGACCACGAGGGCTCTGTGGGACCACGAGGGCTCTCCAGCCCAGCAATCCCACCTCCTGCATCCAGCTGCTGCAGCAGGAGCCTCACCTCACCTCACCAGAGCCACATCACCCACCTCCCAAAGGCTCTTCCAGCCAAAGGACAGAACAATTACTTATTAAAGACAAGATGTGCAGAGCCCACTTCTGGAACCTTGAGGCCCCTCTGGTTTTCCTGTGGCATCCCCTTCCAGCAGGGCATCCCTTGCTGCCAAGGCAAGGATGGGGATAGGCTCTGGAAAGCTCAGTGGTCCCCAGGCTGCTTTCCTGATGTGTGCGTCATCCAGCACAGAAAGAAGCCATAAAGAACCCGGGAACCTGCAGTGGGATCCCTCTGCAATCTGCTGAAATATAAAATTCTTACGACAGTGCATTACAGAACCAGGCGGGGAAATTCCCTCCCAAACACAGCCACAGGCAGAACTGGGTCACTGGGATCAGCCTGGAGCCTCCCTGCACACTGGGGATGCTGGAACACTTGAACTCCTCTGCTTGGTGCCTCCACATCATGACGTGTCTGGAAGGACCGTAAGAGCAGCACAACTCTGCCCTGTCACACAACTCTGCCCTGTCACACACTTGCTGTCTCTAAAGAAGTGTGGTGTCCCTGCAAGTGTCTGGGGACAGGCTGGACAAGGCTTGGAGCAACCTGATGTAGTGGAAGGTGTCCCCAACCATGGCAGGGAGCTGGAATGAGATGGGCTTTAAAGGTCCTTTCCAACCCAAACCATTCCAAGGTTCTCTCTCCCTATTGCAGCCAAAGCTCTCCCCACTGCCCTGGATATTTGGAAACAGCTCAGTCCATGAAACTCCCACTGAAGCAGGAGCAGCCTCTGCGCCGCCTCTCCAGCAGCCACTGACTGCCAAGAAAACGTCCTCGTAAACAAAATGTTCCTCCGCCTGTGTCTGCACCCCCTTTGTCGCTGCAAGGCTCAAACGAGGAGTCTCGACTGGGGGCTGGTGCTGCTGACACAGACAGCAGGTAACACACGCTGGGCTGCACAGAAACAGGTCAGGGAATGGCAGCACTGAAGGAAACCCAGAAACGAAGGTGCAGCAGGTCCTCCTACGAGGGGAACACTTGGAAACTCAGCGGAGTTTGTCGCAATCAGTGTGGGACAGAGGATTGGTTGAGTCAACCCCCAAAATCTCAAACTGAAATGCAAAATAAATATGTTGGAAAAAACAACCAAAACACTTCACACATTTGTTGGAACTGACCCAATCGAACACCAGCTGCCACAGCTCCCTCCTCTCCCGTGCCCTTCCAGGTTGCTGTTACAGGTGTTCTGGAGTACAAACTGCACATCTCAAATTCCCCAGGCTGAGCAGCTCCCAAACTTTTTGTTTCTTGTTGTTTGGGGGCTTTCCAGCACTTTTCAGGAGCCCTGTCACTGTTTACGAGCAGGATTTCACACTTCAAAGCCACAAGGCCCTGAAGCCAATCCAGACCAGCGCAGCCTGCGCCCCAACACGTGGAATTCCAGATCTGTAACTGCAGCTTATTTACACCTTCCAGGACTGATGGAAACACAAGCACATGACTCACCACTGAGCACGACTTCCAGTGGAGCTGCTTTTGCTTTAGACAACGTGAAACACTCAGATGTGCGTAAAACAGGGCACCAAACACACTGATTCCTGCCTGTTTCCTCAATATCCGCGTTTGCCTCCCGACAGTGCCATCCGTCAGGATTAACAATCCATGCAGCTTAGCTCCAGGCTCGCCTCACACAGAGCTTTATATAGTTACAAGATATATTTGGAATACGTCAGCTCACAGCAGTCACTACACACGAGGACAAGCAGCATCCAGGTAGCCAAGACTCACACTCCAGGTTCCTGGAATTGCAGGCTGGCATTAGGAGTTTCACACACCACATCCAGAAGGGCCCAGCTGACCTGGGTTTCTCTCCCCAGCATCAATTTTCCTTCCTCTGAAATGAGACTGAAGTGGCTGCAGCTGCAACTCCAATTGATGAGGGATTTTGTACATCAGTTACCAGAGAGCACAAAATGGGACGGATAAACATTTATTCACCAAACTTTCATTTGCCCATAAATTCCATGTATGAAACATCATTAGAATATCAGTCCACAATTGCAAAAAAGTTGTATTTCGAAAGCAATTCCTTTCAGGAGAAGGGCTGGACTGAAGGAAAAGGGAAGTTTTAATGGCAAAGGTTTCTGTGTTTATTTTTGGTTAACTGATTTAGGGCACCAACGTACAGTTTGGATCAAACTCTTGGAATGCAGCAGAGGATTTGGCTTTGCATATACTGTGTTTAACACTGGTGAAAAACAATGGTCCACAAGCAGCATTTATTATTTACAGGGTTGCATGGATAAACCCACACCTGCAATAATGACAATTAACTGGGAACATAAAGGAGCACAACCTTCACTGGGGAATAGAGGAGGAATTTCTGAACATGCAGTGAGTGACACACAGTCACTGGATTAGGTGCTGGGAAATGCTTCCCTATCCGGGAGTTAACGTGGCACCCTCCAGCACCAGCCCCTGACCAGCTGAGGGTGATGGTTCTGCATCCTCCCCCTGAGCCTCAGCTCTACAAACATGTTCCCTGTCAAACACCAACCAGATGCAGCTCAGAGAACGTCGAGCTCACCCCAGGTGTAGCTGCGCTCAGAACCTGCCCTGCTCACCCCCTCAGCCACGTTCCCATGGAGATGAAGGAACAGAAAATTCCTGAACAGATCATAATACCCGAAAAAAACCTGTCTTAGTACATTTAACAAACAAAACCCACCGAGAAAACCTGCCTTGGAGAGCCTCAGCATTTTCACTTCAAATCTGGCAGAAACTGTCAAGTCTGGTGACTGAAGGGAAGGAGAACCCTGAAACCAAACCCTTCCACTTCACTCCTAAAGCTCCAGTTTGCCTTGAACTAGTTCATCTCTAACAGGCACCAAAGCCCACGTGAGGGATCCTCACAAAATTCATGGAATAAAAGTAGTTCCCTGAAGCCATATTTTCCTACTTACAAAACAGTATTTCCCAAAGTCCCCCTAGAGAATTTTGCCAGTGTTTAAAAGCTTCCATGAGAAAACCCCTGGGGAGCTCATGACATCAAAAGCAGGACAAAAAACTCGACAGGTTTTGTGCTGCCCCTCACAGCAGCAAAGAGAGTCACAGGTACCACGTATCCAAAGCAGAACCTGGCCAAGGGAACTCATTCAGTTTGCTAATATGAAACAGGAAGAGTACAGAGAATTGTAATTTACTGTAAATACCTCCAAAAGGCAGCAAATAACTCTGGGAGCTGTGGTGACAATTCCTCCCCATCACGTGCAGTGTCCAAAGGCCTCTCTCTGCCTGTTTAACCCTGCCCAGCAAAGGCCCTGAAGTGTTTCCATTCTGGACCAGACACAGCCCTGAGGATCAGGTGAACTGTGCCCAAGGGAACAGACCATCAGAGCTCTGCACAGGCCCTTGTGGCCCCTGTTGTTGGGTAAAACACTGCTCTTGGAAAGCTGCTGCTCCCTGTTGCAGCCTTTTCTAACTTTCTGCCTAATTAACTTGGATTGTCATTCCAGAACGCCTTTCCTCGGTTTATGGTTCCCTTCCTTCCACTCCAGCACTGTTTAATGCTGCTGCATTATTTACAGCAACTGCAATATCTGGAATATGATTTGTGCAAAGGACAGTTTACAACAAGTTGTACTGCACTATGTACTGTTCCTGCTCTCTGAGGAAGCAGATATTTAATTCCCAGAACAGTAAATCCCTTAATCTGAGCAAACCCAGATATTGAGCTGAAAACTAAAACATAGTTAAGTAGCAGATAACAATATTTTCACCTTTCTAGTTCTGATTAATAAGCTGCTGTCCCAAATGCATAGCTCAAACCCCACAGTTCAGCACCGCAGGGAAACCTCAGGTCAGATGGAGCACCTGGATTTACAGATCCCCCCTTCCCACGGAGCAGCCACCCAGGCTGTGCAGAGCCTGCCACTCACCATCTCAGGGCGATCTTGATGGGGGTGGTGAGGCAGGAGGTGAACAGGTCGGCGGGCAGGTCGGGGATCATGGGCAGCAGCTCGTTGGCCTCGCAGGCTGCCAGCTGGATGCAGTTCTTCATGGAGGGAGGCAGTGGCATCTGCGCCAGGGGGTGGTTGGGGTTGATGGCAGCCACCTGCAGGGGCCAAGGGAATTCCCCGGGGGGGGGAGTCAGGGAAGGGCATTTCCACATCAACAAAATAACCTGTGATGAGCTGCCAGTGTTCCATGGAGCTCTGGGTTCAGAGAAGTTAAGGAATAACGTGGCACCAGCCACAGCTTTCACTCATAGAATTAACAAAATTCAACTGGTAAGTATTTAATCTGTCCAAACATCAGCCTATAAAGTAGAAATACTTTATATAATATATACCAATATTCTCCTTTTCCAAAACCACAGTGATGCTCCTATATACAATTTTGACTAAGAATATGATTTTTGAGGCTAATAATTCACAGAATGAAAACATAAATAATCTTTCCAGTGCCTTTCTGAACAAGGTAAACAAAGTAAACACTTCAGCCACCCCAAATTTTTCTCTCTGGCACTCAAAAGTTCCTGAAGGAAGAGGGGAAGCAGTGTAACACCTCACTGCCCGTTGCTGTAGGAGTCAGAAAGCAAAGCACCACCACAGTGACCCACGTGCTGTGTTAGCCAAGCTGACAGAAGCCCATTTTTCCAAAGACCAGCCCTTCAGCCAGCTCAGTGCGGGGACACAGTGGACCATCAGCTCATCCTCTGCCATCCTTCCACACGAAACATTCTGTCTGTGTGAAGAGGGAATCCATTTGGTGCCTCAGAGGGTCAAAAGGGAACAGAACATTTTGTGACAGGCACAGGCACACACCTCCCACCTGGCAAAGCAACCTGACAAGCCAGGGAGAAGTTTCTGCAACCTTTAAGTTTTTCGATTCTTCAAACATAATTTTTTCCACTCTAATCCCAGGGGCAGCACTGACACACTTTGGCTTTTTCCAGTTGTCTAAATTAGCTGGGACCTGTCTGTGCTCCCAGCTGAGCTGAGCTGCTTCCAGCAAAGATCCACACGTACCTGGGGGGAATGAAGGCCCCCTCGAGCCACCCCCTGTCCTCTGGTGATATTTACTCTCAACGAAACTTAAGCTCTATTATCGAATCATGGAATGGCTCGGGTTGGAAGGGACCTTAGAGATCATCTTGTCCCAACCCCCTGTATGCCAACAACTAAATAAAAGGTGATTAAAATACCGCAAAGCTCTTTTATTTGAGGAGAAAGGCATGAGAGACAGCGTGGGAAAGCATTAGCTCTTCACAGATGTATAAATACAAAGCAGCCAAACTGCTTAGCTGTGGCTGTTCCCTCCCTAAAGAAAGCCCTGCCCTCGGGTCATCCCTAGGAAGGGCTCTGCAAGGGGAAGCACATTGGGAGGGATTTCCAGCTCTCTGAGCACTCTGAAACACTCAGGGCTTGACGTTTGTCAGGGTCTGCTGATGCCCCTCAGGTCTGAAGGGGAGCAGCTCAGACTCCAGGACCTGCTCCAGTCCAGCCTCTCTCCAGTACAATGAGCCACAGAAACTGGACCCACACACTGGAGATTACCTGCCAACCTATTAACAGCCATAAATGAACACGCAGGAGCAGCCAGCAATTACAGACTTGTCAGGCTGCTCAGGACAGTGATGGGACACAGCCTCCTTGTACAGGTCAGAAAAAAGGAGAGGAAGAAACAAAGGTTGAGTAAAGCCCACGATGAACAGTTATTTTTGCATCCTTGGAGCATCCACTGGAGTCAGACTTTCTACACTGCTTGGCTCTCCCATAAACACAACTTTTTATTAGGGCAAGATATGGAATCAAAAGATCAGAATCCCTCTGTCAGATTAAGAGAACAGCCAACTGCTTTGATCTCCTTGCAGGAAGATGAGGAACAATTATCCTGATCACTCTGGCAGCCCCTCTGGAGCGCCAGTTCCAGCTTCACTTCACTTTTCATGAATTTGAACAATTTGATAATTTATAATTTTCCAAATGAATTCCCATCCACACTCTGCAGGATGCCCTGAGCACTCTGCTCTCTCTGGTGCCATGTCTCTGCTTTCTATTAATCACGAGCAGGTACCTCAGTCAGCCATCACAGTTAATGAAAGCTAAAGACAGAATGAAAAGCTGCCACACAAGCCTGAAAGTATTTTCATAATCAAATTAATTGGCAGTTTTAACCTGTGCTGCAAGAGGAGAAATACTAAAGTGCCAAAAATAGTCACCACAAAGGCACCTCCAAAAACTGGAATTCAGAAGGAAAGGAGTTATAGCCAGGGATACTCTTATCATCTGCTTGGAGGCTGTATTTGTGACAGGCAGTTGCTTGATTAATTAACATTCCTTCCTTGAAGTTTTGGGGGGTTTTTAATATAGTACCTCAGAGCTGTGGGAGTGTAAGAAGTCAACTTTTACAAATGTCCTTTCCCAGGAAGCTGAAAGCAGCAGAGGGGTCTGGCAGGTGGGATTCTGCACAAAAAAATCCAACTTCTTCCATTTAACTTTGCATTTCCGATTTACTTCAATGAATTCATTGCTAATTTCATTTGTAACCAAAGACAGCTTTTCAGTGGGAACACGTTCAGCTTCAGCACTCTGTGGAACTGGAACCACCACAGGACAATCCCTCTGGATGAGGCTTTTGTTGTTTCACATCTTCTCATTCACTTTAGCAGTGCAAAACCACAACTGCACCCAAATACAGCCCCAGAAACCAGACTTTTGTAACCAAAATAAATGTCTCGCTCACCTCAGCATTCATTGCAGCAGAGAAGACCATTAGGGCCCAGATTGATTCTATTAACATTAACATTTAATTAGTGCTTGTATTAGAAATCATTCCAAGTTTAATGGGATGGCAAACTGAACCAGAAAGATTGGAGCAGCAAAGTTATTTGCAAATTAATTTGCCTTTCAACATGGTTTTAAACACATTTTTCAGTGTATATAGCAAAGCAAGCTTAAAGTTCCTTTGTGTTCACTGAACACCAGCAAAGCTTTGCAGTCTGAGCTCTCACCTCCAGCTCCTGCTCTCTCTGTAGTGCAAATTGCTTGAAGGACTTGACAATAAGGCCGGCGTTGGAGCAGTCATAGACGAAAATGGAAGGACTCCCCATCCAGGTCTGCAGGTCGTATATGGAGAGTGGGATGTACTGAGTGTAGTTCTGCAGGAGAAAAACACCCACTGCACTTACCACGAGGCACAGAAACTACAGAGCTTGAACTGGTGAGGTAGCAAAAATTACACCCACAAAATTCCAATTCTGAAATCCTAAAATAAAACCTACATTGACCAGATTAATCAATACAAGTATCAGTCAATATCTACCAAAAACTTTAGGACCGGGAACCCAAGTCAACACAAACAATGAGCAGATTTCATTGTGGCATTGTTTGAAACATTCAGCTCCAGACTGCAAGCCCAGAACTCCACCAGGCATTTTCAACATTAGATATTTAGAGCTCTGATTTGTGCTAACAACTCCAAACAGCATTTAATAGTCCAATTTTATCCCAAATTTCTGCAACACTGATAAAGGATGCAAACCAGCTGTCTTTAATTTAACATCAAACATCCTAAACTGAAAAGCCCATCAATAAATCAAGAAGGATAATTAAGCCCCTGCAGCCCATCAGTGCTACCCTGCCTGAGCTTAACGAGATGCTTCATAATTTTATTACAGCTTTAACTTCTGTGCAACTTTCTGAATTGTCCAATAAAATTAAAACCAACAAAGCTGCCTTCAACAGAGCGAAGTGCCCACAGTTCCCTTTCTGTAAATAGGAAGGATTTTGTGTCTTCCATCTTAACACCCCCAAATAACTGGAGGCAAGAGCGTAAAAATCAGACATTTAAAACCAGCTATGAGGGGCCAAGCCTGAACTAATTGAGCTGAAAATATAAACCAAAGCAGATTTCTGCCTGCAAAGAGTCACCACCAAACACTCAGTGGCTGCCAGCAAGATCCTGCCCAGCTGCAGGGACAGGACAACCTGGCGTTCCTACAGCCCTGAGCTTGGCCCAAAATCCTCAGGAAAAGCTCTGATGTTCCTATTAACATCAGCAGAATGATGGATGGGATCATAACTCCCATTTAAATTCAAAAGACTTAAAATAGCTGTAATAAAACCAGTAAACTTTTACAAAAATCAAATTTTCAAGGACACGTATCAGTGTCGATAAAGACAGAAGGGATCATAAACCAGATGTTACGTAAGGTAGGGAAGGGTAAGGCATTTCCAAATCCAGTTTTGCCCATATATAACAGTTTTGGTTGTTTCATTAAAATTAATAGGAGAAATTGTTTATAAAAGCCAAAGTTTTGGGGAGTTGGGAGCTCTGCAGATCACTGCAGGATGGAAATGATGCATGAACAGCTCCTCTTCAGCACAGACCTTTCTTAAGGTCATCCCTCCCGCGAAGCACATTCCAATCACAGGAAGTTACACATAAAAAACCTGCTCTGACACATCCAATCGACGACATTTTATGGGCATGAATTGTTTTAAATTTGTATTTCTAATGCACCTTGCTCCAGCCAAGATTGGATTATAGCTCTGATTAATATTGTGGTATTTCCAACCAGAAGAATTTTATATTCCAGCTCTACTGTGGGGGTCACATAAAACATCAACATTTGCTAATGATATGTAAATGAGCTGATTTGAAGAAAAAAGGAGTGTGAGCCGAGAGTTCTGCAGGGTGGTTGCTCAGGGTGACACTCTGATGCTGCCTCGTCGCGCCGCTGCCACGCTGGGCTGGGCAGGACTCGGCCGGGCGGTTTGTTCCCTGACTTTGGCTTGTGGGAAGAAGTCCCTGCTCCGCTCACACTGCTCCCACCACCCCTCTGTGCCTCTGCAAGGGAACGGCACAGCAAACAGCTCAGCTGGAAATGGACTGTGAACACACTTCAGCACCGCCCGGCCCCAGCTGGTGAGCCCAGAACGGGAACACCTGGGCAGGTGGGAGCGGGGAGGAGGGAGCAGCAGGAGGGCCCCACCTTGTTGAAGACCCAGATCTCCCCGTTGACGGTGGGCCGGGGCACGCCGTGGCCATTGTAGTGGAACAGCACCCGCTCCTCCTTGGCGTTGCGCCGCAGCGACGTGCACAGCTTCTTCACCTCGTCCACCGTCGGGTCCAGGCTCTGCTTGTACCTGGCCTGGGGCACAAACGGGACAGAACCGCCTCAGCGGGGGGAAACAACCTCCCTCACACACAGGCACCTGGTGGCCACAGAACTGTGCACAGAAACTGTTTACTCTGGGAGAAGAAAACACACAGCATTTACAGCAGAGCTGAATAAACAGAGAATGTCTGCGACGGCGTGTGGGCCTGTGCACACACATACACCAACAGCACGGGTCTGAGGGAGTTTACCACAGCTCCCAACTCTGACCCATTTCACTCAGCAATTATCGTTATTCAGAAAGCCTTGGGGAGGAGAAATCTGTTGCAGCATCAGCCAGACTCAAAATTAACCCCTCATGATGACTGGCAACCAGTGACAGGACCCGAGTCCTGTACAAAACCTGCTATTGGGAGCCTGTTTATAAACCAATCTAAGGCCTCAGAAGTTTGGGCTTTTTAGGTTTTCCTCTATGACAGGTGAAGATAAGAAAGTCTTAAAATATCATGGTAAAAGAGGGTCAAGCACTTTAATGTAGAAATGATTTGTTTACGTATGAAGCCTGAAAAGCAGATACGGTGCTGCTCAATTAACAGTCAGCATCCCCGGCCAACAGGGAAGAGGGACACCAGGAATGGCAGCACTTAATGATGGCAACAATGGGGAACAGCAAGCAAAAGGAGGAAAAATATAAAGCAAGAAGCAGTGATGTGACACTCTCATCCTTTTCAGGAACCTCGGCACTCAGGAGAGAGAAGAGGCCACATTAATCTTCCCACGGATCCTCCACCTCCTCCTCTCTCCGCTCGGTGTTGTGATGAAGACGCTGATTTGCAAAAATGTGCCCCTTAAATCCTAGCCTGCCTCTTGGCAGCTTTACCAGCCACCAGAACCAGAATGCTGGGGGGTGTTTCAGCTTCTTTTCCACAGGAGAACTCACTCATTCGAGCCCTCCTCATGTCCCTTGAGCATCAGTATTAAACACAGCTCACAGTTAATGCAGGTGGATTCATACTCTGAAACTAAACTCTGTAGGTTTGGCTGTTTTCACTGAATGTTTAGGACGAATTTAAATTCCTAATTCTCAACCCCTTTAAAAATAGCACGTCCCAGGTTGCTGGGATGAACTGTGGGTGCACGATGCAGTCCCACACTGCAGGTTTAACAGCCTGGCTTCCTCAGGAAACCAGTCAAAAACATGCTCCGCCTTTGGAATTCATGTAGGAACATGTTCTGCTCTACCCCACTACAAGCCTTGGTTTAAAATAACCCTTCACTGCATCCCAGAGACACACACAGCAGCAGGAGACTGTTGTGTGGTAACTTCAGATAACTCAGCACCGTAAGAAGTGACTGTCATTTATCCCTACTTTCCATCAGTCATAAACCCAACTACCTTAAGCCCAAGCTGATATGGCCACAATAACTCTTGGGTTAGACACATCATGCAAATACAAATTATTCTGGACCATATCCACAGGCTCCAGGGTTTTTAATTTCTTATTTTTTAAAAAAACCCCCACCTTTTAGGTGTTTTAATTTTGGTTGTGGGCACATGAAATTACCCTGATGTAAATTCATGAGGATTAGTCCAAGATAATAAAAACTGCATATTTAAGTACAAGGGAGTGTGCTGGAAATCCCAAATTGACGTTACAAGCTGCAGCTTAACCTGGTTAACACAGGCCATGAGAAAACATTACTGATAAAATTATTAGTCACTGCTAACTTAAAAGTATTAATTACAGTGAAGACACACTATAACTTAGAGCTGCTTAAGTGCAAGTGCCAAACTAAGCTGAGGAAGACTCTTGCCAGTCTCAGGCCAGTCCTCTGCAGGTATCTGGTTGCATTTCAAACCCATCTCCGTCTCCGCTGTGCTGATTCCCTGCGGAGCAGCCCGGGGCTCCCAGGGGTGAATGTGCTGATGCCCAGGATGGGATGCACTGCTGGAGCTGAGCTCTGAGCGTGGCACATTTCCTCTCCTGCCTGGAGTCAGCACTCTGGTGACTCTACCTTCCCTCTGCAGAGGCTCTGACCTTGCTTTTAAGTCCAATGTGAAATGAATTCCAAAGCACCTAATCCTCATTGTGCAGACTCGGGATCCAGTAACACTTCCAAAAAAAATACCTTGGAGCAGTTTGTTCATGAGAACTGATGTTGACAGGGAAGACAAAAATCAGGACTACTAACCTTGAGTGTCTGCTACAACACATCCAGGAGACAGGTGTGTTTCTCAGCAGTTACAAGCTGCTTCGCTCTGCAGGTCTGAGCCAAGATTTACAGAAATTGCACCCACCAGCCTGACCTGCTTGGTACAAATCCCTCCCTCTCCGCTCAAATAAATGTTCTGAGAGGGCTGTGTAAATACTAGTCCATTTTTTAACAATGGGAATTGTAAAGGAACTCAAATCTGCTTCTCATATGCCAGCTCTGCATCCTCAGCCTGCAGACACTTGATGGGTCACTTCACAAAATGCCCTAACGGGATTTCAAGTACACCCCAGGACACATCTTTAAAACCTGCTTAGTCAAACAACCCAGCTCCCAAACATCAGTGTCATTTTAGTCCCATTCCTTCTCCAGAACCTCAGTTTTAAGACCTCTGCAGTTTCAGGCTCTGCATCTTCTTGTTTCTTAAATATAAACTTAAAAGTTACTGGGACCCCAGGTCAGGCTGCAGGACCACAGACTGGTGCATCCTCAAACTGGGTGTCTGTATTCTGGCCCAAGTGCATCCTGCTCCCGGGAAGGAGCTGCAAGGTTGGATTCATGCAGGGCAAGAAGTTCATCTTCTCAACACTAAATAATTATTCAGTAATTTCAAGTTTTCCTCTGATTGCAAAGTAATTGTTTAATGGAGCAATATTCTGATTAAAAACAACTTAATGAGTCAGCAGAAGGAAAACCAATTGTTCTGAGGTTTATGCCTTATTAAGCTCTATAGGAAAGGGGTTAGACCAAAGCATTTCACACTTTCCTCATTCTGCCTTAGAGATAAGCAGGAATATAAATAAAAACGTCAGTAGTTTTCTCTGTTGATGCTGTTTTGCACAAAACTGGTGTCTGTCAGAAAGAAGCTCCAGCTGTCTAATACAGCAACCTTCGCATGTCCAAGTGAGCAGGCACTGAATCCCTTGTCCAGTGGCATTTAGCAGATGAGGAGCACCAAGGATGCTGCCAGGGGATCTGCAGGAGGCTCCTCCCTGTCTCCCACCGCCAGGGACTCGCCACTCCCCACAGAACACAAAGACAAGGTGTTTCTAAATAGGTCACCCAGAGCTGGGTGGTAATTACAGAAACAAATTAATCAGCTTTGTGAGGCAGAGCTGCTTTTCTCTTCGAGAAGCCTTTTAACATCAGCTCTGTCTTCCCATCTCAGGACAAACTGACATCAATGGTCAGAGGAAAATACCCTCAAATACACAAATCCTGCTCGTCTGCCAATTCTGGCCCCGTTTGGATGACAAAGCACAAACCAAAACCCAGGTGAAGTATAAAATATGTGAATGGATGTTACTGTCAGGAGAATGTGGAAAGCAAGGCAAGAGTAAGCAGGGTCACTAAAGGGCTGCCTTCAACACAGGATCTCAAAATGAACAGGAATTCAGATGCTGGGTGATAAATCAAAGGAAAAGCAGTTCCGAGGCAGCCTCAGGCAGCTCCACCTTGGCCGGGGGGACCTTTTGCTTCTGCAAATGCCAAGGTGTGTAAGGGTGGAGGAGGCAGCAGGTGACAGGACCTGGTTCCTGGCAGCTCCTCACCCCACAGCAGGGGCAGCTCAGTGACCCTGAGCCTGGCACTGCTCAGAGCTGCCCCACAGCCCCACTGCTGGGTCACTCTGCTTGTGAAATGGGAAGAAATCATCTTTTCTTACAAGAGAAACGTCCTTTCCACTGTGATTCAGACTTACTGGTCTGGACAGGCTCTGGACCCTGGTCTCGTGCTCTCCCCAGCCAGGCCAGGCCATGGATGAGGGAGGGCTGGGATGCAGCTCACTCAGAGACCACCACAAGGAAATCTGCAACCACTGCCTCATTTGTTCTCATTTTCTCCATATTCACAAGACAAAAAAAAAAAAAAAAAAAAAGCAGGTTTAATCCTACCCCATCGTTAAAATCTGTGCTTCCAGAGGGGTGTTTTGTGACACAGCCCCTGGCTGACAGCGACACTCTGAACAGAACCATGACAGGTTTCCAGACAGAAGGAGAATGGGAGTAACTGGGCCTGGCAATTAGACTTGTTGACTCCTCTCCTTCGAGAGACTTTTTTTTTTTTGTTCTGAAAAAATAAAAGTGCTGGTTTATGCTGAAGACAGTTGATCTTTAACAAGACAGCAAAGGATTGATACAGCAGAATTTTGCAGAGCCTGAAATAGCTGCCAAATTCAAGAGGCTGTTGGGAAATAAAAACCAACAAACATAGTCCTCTAAGGAAAACCTGGTTTTGTTAAACAAGGTCACACTGTCTTTTTGTTGTTTCTTTCCCTCTTATTCTTTTTTCCTTACATGTTCCTACATCTTCAGAGTAGGGAGACCAAGTACCAGTTTTTTCCATGTTCCCCTTTGGAATTCTACGGTATTTCTTCTGCAGGAGCAATTAGTATTTGCTGTTGTTTTAAAAGAAAAACCCTACAGAAATAAAGGAAAAGTATGACTCACTGAGAGACCAATAATTAGGTCATGTGTTCAATTAGTTTTCATGCTTAAGTAGTTACTCTTCAGGAAACGCTCCCCCTTTGATGTGCAGCAGCAACTTCCCAATTAATTAGGCAGAAAGAAGCAATGAAGGAATGAAACCTCAGAAACCTTATCAAAGCCCAGAGATCTCTAATGAGGGGAACAACAGCATCAACAACAGACAACTCGCACTAAAAGGTAGAGGCTTTCAGTGATCCATCTCAAGGATCTTGGCTGTGCTTCCTTTGAAATGAAGAGAAAACTGTTGGGAAGCAGACTGGAGGAGAGGGAGACGCAGCCTGTTTGATCAGAAAATCACTGTTTCCTTGAAGGTTTGCCACAAAAGAGATAATCTGCCCATGCTGTAGGAGGTGTGTCCTCAGAGAGCATCACTCACTGGTGGAAGCAAGAGGCATCACACACCGGGTGAGATGGGATCAAAGAAAACTAGGAAAAACCTTCATTTAAAATCTGCATAAAACCCTGTGCATAGTTAAGCACAAGGGGACACACAGTGCTGGGAGTCCCAAGCTGGCACCAAGCACTGGGGGGAAAGGATCATATACAGCCATAGCCCAACTAACCAACCAACCAACTAACTAACTAACCAACTAACTACCTAACATTCTGTCCATGCCCACAGAGGAGCAGCAGCCAAGCCTGTCTGGGATCAGGAGCCAGTTTCTCAGTTCTCTCAGGCCCTGCTGCAGTCCTGCTCCTTGATGATGTCACCTCTCCAAGCTGAGGGGAAAATGGGCACAACCACGTCCACTAAACGGGCTGGAAAGACCTAAAACCTGCCCAGATCTGCCAGATCAGTGAGTGCAGACATGTTACTGCCTGTCTGTTAACAGCTGACATGGATGTGAGTAATGCAGCATCACAAAGAGAACTGCACAAGGAACAGAAGCCAAATTGCTGTGTGTGTGTCCCCCTCCAGTGACCAGGGATGCTCCAGGGGCAGGCATTCCCAAACACCAACACTTGCTTTCAATCCACCCTTCCCAAAGGCTTTCTAAAAGTTTATTTAATCTTGTCTTCTAGATTTCCCCAGTCCTTCCCCCATCCTGGATTTTCGTCCCCCTTCACAGCTCACAGTTCCTCACCCCAGGGATGCCCTTCAGGTGGAGCTGTAATGAAATCAGCTAATTCCATTAGAGAATTAAAACAGCCAAAAGGACTCTCTCAGTGGAAAAGGAGGAAACTGAGAGAGGGAAAAGGGAGACAACAATGCAGCACCTGGATTAAAAGATCAATACTGTAACTGCCTTTGTTTTATTTAGGCAAGTGGGTGTAAGGGGGGAAATTCTTTGGGATGTGACGTTTGGAGCTCTTTGGCCTTGCTGGTGGTGGTTGTTGCACAGGGTGTGCAGGAGCCCTGGAGCTCCTGACCTGGAAGGGCAGGAGGGGAGTGGTGATGCCAAATCTCAGACTTGCTCTGGGTAAATCTTACAGAGGCACAAACCTCTCACACTCCACTAAGCTACTTATCAGAGGATGTAAAAAGTCCCCAGTTCCATAGAAGAACTGACCTTGAACCTCAAATAAATAAATAAACCTCTATACAACTGCAAGATCCCACTACAACAGTTCTGTAGGATCTCAGAACAGCTTGGAGCAATGGAGCAGAGTGGGTCTGACATCCTCCTTCCCTCACCTCTGCTCTGGAAGGGTTATGAACTGCAGGTATCGGCCTTCCTGCAGCGCTGGGAAAGTTCATCAGAGAAGAAGGAACAGGGCTGCAAAAAGCCCCTGGTGCAGGAGTGACACTGGGATTCATGGGGACCAGGAAAATCACAACAGAGGTATTAAAGTGATTGAGCAAAAGGAAGAAAAAATCCTGTGAACATTCTGGTCAGTTTAGAGTTAAAGAGAGAAACTGGTCAAAAGCCACTGCCAACAAAGAGAAAACAAATCTATAATTTCATGCAAATTTAATAAGCATATGCTCCAGACTACTTCATACCAGGTCCTGAATTATGTAAACTTGCATCATCCAACCCACGGCCGTGCCTTGGGCTGCGCAGCCCCTTCTCAGCAGCTCAGACACAGGGATGGAAACCCAGGGAACTTCACTGTCTGGGCAAGGCTGGGAGCCAAGGAAGGAGACAGAGGGGAGACAAAGCCTGGCACCCTTCTAAAAGACAGCCCATCCCGCAGGTTCTGTGCAAGCATCAGTGCTCACAGGGTAGCTGATGCTTTTATACAAAGTGCTGGGGTTCAGCTCCGAGAATTCCAGGCAGGAGGATGCAGAAAACAGTCCCTCAATCCAGTCCCCGAGCACAGAGGACGCTGCAGAACACCTTCATCCTTCCCACCAGCCCCTCTGCTCAGCTCTGCAGTGCCACGGCAAGAGCCAGGTCCCAGGTTCCACTGATAAATGGAGGTAAACTGGGACTTACAGAGCAGTAACTCCTGCTCATAAAAATCCCCACGAGCTCCTGCATCTCCATAAACCATCTCTCTGCAGCAGCACCCGGAATTCGCAGTCCATTAGTCCTATTTTCAAAGTCTGTTGACTCTTAAACTAAGGCAGGTTCCTGCCTTTGGAATGGCACAACATGCAGTGCTGCCAAGAAAACTGAATTTACACCTCAACAGCAGGGAAATTATTTGCTCCTTACTGCCAGCCCAAGCCAAGCTGTGCTCTGGCTGGTCACTCACTACGGGGCTGCACCTAATGCAGGCAGGTTCTGCAGGGGGGATACACGAAGGTCAGGAGCAGAGAAATCCCATTTCAACATGATCAATTCCCTACCTAAATATTTTAAATGCAGAGCACGTGAGGAATCTCCAAAAGAAATTCCAAATATTTTATTCTGGGCAGCTGAAGTGGTACAAAGTGCTGCCTCAGCCGAAGGCTCCCCTTTCCCACGTGTTCCCTGGATGCTCCCTGCCAAACCCTCTGCTCCAGGCCTGTCACCACCAACCCCAGTTCCACTGGGCTGCTCCAGCCATTCTCCAACCCCCCAGGCTGCAAATTCCCAAAGCAGGGCAGCAGTCCCAGGAAAGGTTGCCCCTCCAGTCAGGCACTACAGGGTCCTGTGCCCTTCACTCCCTTTTCTCCTTTCACTGCAGCTGCTTAAGCAGCCCCCTTGATCCCTGTAACTGAGCCTCTTTCTAGATAACCCTCAGGTTTAACCTCTTCCCTGCCCATGAAACTCAAACCCCATGACCCAAGGGAGGGTTAGTGAAGAGCTGTCTTGGTTTCTTTTCACTTTTTCACCAGCACCTCAATTATCACTGCACTGGCTTGTTCAGAGAATTCTTTATCAAGACAGATCGAGCCCCAGCTCTGTCATCTCCTGCTCTCTCCCCGGCACAATCTTTATTTGAGAATTGCATGAAATGTCTGAATATTGCTTAACTGCAGGATTTTGCAGATGAAACAACAGCTGAAGTGGTTTTTACTCCCACAGCACAAAAATTTATTTAGCTACACAACAATAAAGCAAAGTCTTAAATTTAATCAGAACACATACTTCAAGCAACAGCAAGCTGATAAATTATTTAGAAAGGGGCTCAGTAAGACCTGGAAGGAAATATCCATCAGCTGTGCAGCCTGGGAACTTCCAGAAACAAGGAATTTTCATGCTTTTACCCATTTTACAGCTTTTTCCAGCTAAGCTGCTTGTATTTAACACAAAGGGGATGTTTGAACAACACCCTGCAAACAGAAGCAGCCAAGGACCCCAGGACTGGTCACAGTGTCCACCACTGCCACCACCCATCACCAGGAATGAGCACCGTTTGTGCTCTCCCAACAAGGTGCTCCTGACAGGCAGCTGGTGCTGTAAGGAACTGACAGCCTGGGAATATTGGCTCTTTCACAAGGTTTTAATCATTTGGCCTTTTTTTTATCAAGTGCCCCATTTTCCACAAATTGTCTTCCTTCCCTCCGTTCCAAACCACTCCAAGCCAGTGAGAAAGAGACAAAACTAGATGTATTAGTATTTATATGAAAGCTCTAGTAAATTCAATAATGTTCTTATTGTTTTATTGCACATGGCACATCAACCTCTCTTTATTACTGCAGAAAACTCAAGAGCCCTGTGGAGTGCAATAAAGCAGGACGTGTTTGGCTTTGCAATGGTTCAGGGGCTGTGATTTCCCGCAGGAACCAGGAATTCACAGCCATCCCAGCTCTGGGATTGCCTCCACCAGGCCCACGCAGGGAACCTGCTCCTTCTGCCCCGTCCCTCATGCCTCGGTACCAGGGACTCCCCTAGAGAGCACAGAAAAGGGACTGTTTTCACCTTTGCATCAAGAGGTTTTACTCTCCTTTTTGCTTTCGGGCGCTATTTGAATTTTCTGCCAACTTCTTGGACTGGTAGATTGAGAGTTAAAAGCTGCCAATGTACCACAAGGAAAAACGCCAAAGTAAATTCTCTTGTCTTAAATATAATATCTACCATAAACGCTTCAAGACAGGTCCTTCTGATATAAATACACCTAAAAACACTTCAGAAAAAGGCAACAGCCCAGGAATACTCACCCTTGGCTGCCAGTTCTCGTACTGCTTCTGCAGGTTTGCCCCAATGGTTTCCAGAGCCTTCTGAGGCCCCATGGACAGAGGATCTGGGAACAGAACACAAAGGAGCATTTCTGACCCCAGCTGCACCCCTCAGGTCATTGATATTTTCACACAGGTTCCTTTCATGGCCCATTTCAAACTCACAAAACTTGTCATTCCTCATGGAATTTACCTGGGGGCAACACCCAACTTCAGTACAAATCCAGTTCATTACAGACTGTCAAAGCTGGAAGATTTCTCTCACTAAGGTACTACACAAAATTTTGTTTTGAAGGACAGGAGAGGCAGTACATCTGTTTCCTTTAATACTAAAAAAGTTTCTATTGTAAACAGTGACAAAAATTCAAATTGGTTAAATATTTGATGATAAACATTTTCTCTTGATGGATGAAAATCCTGCTTCATTTACTTCCTTTGCCTCTTGCTTCTCAGATTATGTGCCATTTGTAATATTTAAGAAGTTAATTTTGTCACTAGATAATTACAACCATCCATACATAGCAATACAATTCCAGCCTATGTGCTTCATTCAAACACCATGAACATATAATTACACTATTAACAAGCTTAAAAAAACCCAACAACCTAGAAGCTAATATTTCACTATTTAATATAAATTATTTTAAAAGCATTTAACCAAATCAGTGAAGGTTTTTTTTTTTTTTAACTTTTACAAATATCCTACTTTTGTTGGAAACATAATAAAGTAGAATGAAAGCAGGATTGTATGAGCTATTTTTCTTTAATTAATAAAAGCTGGGATCTTATTTAAATTCTAGCAGTAAACTGCATGCTCAGACTGTCTCCAGGAACACCCACTCCCCTCAGGGACCCTGCAGGGGCAGCACCCACTGAAACACTCTGTACATTGCAGAGGTCTTTACTGTGCTGTGTAAGGTGAGTTTGGGCTGATCCCCACGAGCTGCTGAGCACTAATCCCAACAACACACCCACACTGCCTCACATCTTCCGGCAGCCATCAGCTACTGCTCAAATTTTATTAAAAAGGAAACAAAAAAATAGCATAAACACATCAGTTGTGTTTTTTTGAGTCCTTCAGAAGGCCCAAACTGAAGTTGGAAAAAGACATCAGGACTGATTCCCATGCTGGGCCGGCAGAGGAGTCTGTGCAGGCTCAGCACCCCTGGCAGTGCCCTGCACACAAACCCAGCTGCACTGGGGCCACCCCAGAGCCAAACAAGGGCAAATCCCTGCTTTCCTACCCCCAGCTGGTGGCACACAGTCCTCACAGAGCCCCAGCCCCTCGGGCAGAGCGTGCACAGGGACAGCTGGCACTGCAGCACCGGCACACACCCCCTGGAAGGCACCTGGGACCTCCTTTGCTCTGAGGCTGAGATGGCCTTTGGTCACCAGGGACCAAGGGCAGTGATCCCAGCTCAGCTGAGAACAGCAGCAGCTGGAGCAAAAGCAGTTCCACAGCCTGCTCACACACCCCACTCGCTTCTCCTGAGACTGGCACAAGGAAAAACAGCCCCTGTTTCTGCAATTACCTTTTTCAGAAGTTTCAAGCTGGCTGGAAGTGGAAGGAGCACTTGTGTACATACACACACTGAAAATTTAATTACAAAACTGCATTCAAAATTCTCTTTGCTAATGATAGGCACTAATGACTTTATTTAAATGGCTTTGCAATGCTTTTCATTCTCGTTGCTCTCTGCTGGTGTATCAATGAGACATCAGAGCTGTTCTTTCCCCTGCACTGGTGTATCTGTTTGTGGCTGCTCAGGGCTTTTCAACTGCTTTAAAGTCATCACCGTTTTTAGGTTAAAAACCTGAGATGCTATGATTCATAAAAGCAGGTAAAGCAAGGTTAGAAACAAGATCTTCTGCAAGTTTTTTACTAAGATTCAGTTTGTGCAGTGATTAATTTGCTCCTGAGGCCTGTGTAAGCCCCAGAGTTGAGGATTACAGTGCCCGGTGCGCTGTGTGCTGGAGGCTGAACGTTCCTAGATAAAAAACAAATCTCTCTGAGAAAGCTTTTGTACACAAGCAAGATATTTCCTTCTAATATTACATCAGATTTGCCTCATCTTGATAATCAGAGTTTTTTCTCCAAAACCAAGGGAACTTTTCATCGCTTCACAAGAAAGACCAGGAATTTAATCCAACGCTGCATCAAACTAGCAAGCCCAGGTGTTGGAACTGCTGGCAAGACAACCTTGGGAATAATTCCAGGTCTTCTGAATTCATGTTTCCAATTAGAACAGCCCCAGAGCAGCCACCTCGACACACAGCAGAGCCCCTGCATTTCGCAAACCTCCCTGCTCTGCTGTGTGAGGCAGCAAAGGGGGGTTTAAAGCTTTGCAGACCCCAGCACTCTGAACATGGAACTGCTCAGAGATTTCCTCAGATATTTATAAACCTACAACAATTACAAGGAAGCAAAGCAGCTCATTAACAGCTGGTTTTCTCCATGGTATCCCATTTCAGAACAAAGCAGGACATGGCCTACGGCAGCAGTTGGGGCTGGACTCTTGAGTAACCCAGAGAGAGAGAGAAACCAGATCCCAGATTTCCTTCTGTTCACCCCAGTGTTAACTTCAGGAGATTCACAACTTTAGGATGACCTTCTGACTCAGTATTTGTAAGGCTCAGTCAGCTGGAGCCTGGCAGCCCTGGGCACTCACCGATCCAGCACTCCAGGCGGGCACAGGGAGTTGTTTTCACCACGTCAGGAGGGTCCACGCCGACATTTAGGCACAAAACTAAGGCAACACTTACAGTCTTCATCTGCAAAGACAGGCAATAACACACCTACTTAGTGCAGGAACAACAGCAATTTTCACTTGGGCTCAAATTTTAGCACTCTGAGAACTTCTGAAGGGTTTCAACCAACCTCTCTTACCTGCTCTTTCACATGGACTATTTTAAGCAAGGCCTGACTGATTACATTTTTCATATTTTTTATTAGAACAGTACTTAGACCCTATGTTCCTATTTTTATTATTATTTCCAGAGCCCATTCTTCTCTTTCTGAGCATGGAAATAGATATCAGTGAACTTCTGCTACTCATCTTAAATTAGCCATTGTCCAGCTGAAACATATTATTAAAACATGAGGAAATGCTATTCACGGTCCCTGATCAATATTATAACGTAGTGCATGATCTCTAATATTAAAACTAAGCATATTACAATGGAAAAACCCCCGAGTGACAAACTAAACCTTAAAATCCTCAAACAAACAAACACACATCAAAACAAACACACTAAGTCCATTTTTTTCTTTGTTTTCTGCACACATTATTTATCCTGGAGGGCCTTCTTAGGAGAAATCCTGTCTTGGCTCCCTCCCTGGGCCTGCTCCAGCTGCTCCAGCATCACCCTGGCACTGCCCAGGCAGCACATGGGGTTGTGCCACGCGGGCACCGTGAACGTACCAAACCCGACCCCATCAAAGCCCACCTGGGACTGAAACCCTGCGTTAAACCAACGCCTGAGCACTTCAGCCAGCTAAAAATACTGCTTGAAAGTCATTGCTGCACGTCTGCATGGTCTCTTCTGCACTCCCTCGGCCCAACACCTAAAGCAGAGAAGCAAAACAAAGGGGTGACGTGGCTCCCACTGATTCCATCAGGGCCTGTCTGCAGCAAGGCTGCCCACACCCCCCTTCCCAGGGGTACTCACTGCAGTTCACAGCAGGAGGGGGGAAAATCCAAAATTTCACACTTAAGAGAAACCCTAGAGCCACACAAATGTATAATTTATAAGGAAACTGGAGCAGCCAGACACTGCTCACGCCACGGAGGGGGAACAGGCTCTTCACCAGGACAGACATCCTGCGGCTTTCCCTCGCTCCCGTGGCCATGACGGGGAACATGGAGTAAAAATCTAGCAAGAAATGTGGTCAATGGCTTCATCCCAAACTATGTGCTTGCCAACAAGCCCTGCTATCATGTAGGAGTTCCTCGTGGCCAGGAGGTAGCGAGGAGGGAACACAGAGATGAAACCAAGCGGCTGAACAGGGCTCCCCATGCCAGGATGTCCCGAGGGTTCCCAAGGAGCCACATGTGGATGGGATGGCTCCTCATCAGATGGAGTTTAGCACTAAGGACAGGTGCACCCAGGGTATTTCCTCAAAATTTACAAGAGTCCATAGCACAAGCAGAGTTCCTTGCCACATGAGGGTCAGCTGCAAGATACAGCTCAGTCCTCCAGACCCTTCATTCCCACGGAGTGCCATGGACCACCTAAAAACACCACCCAAACTCTTCCCTCCCCAAAACACCTGACCATTACACAACTCCTGGCACTGCCCTGCCCACAGGGACACCTTTCCAGCACACTCCATCATCTGCCAGCTCACAGGGCCTCGGAAAACCCACAGTGCTGCAGGGTGTGGAAGGGCACAAACACTGCCAGGAGTCACCGCGCGCTGGCAAACACACTGAAAACCCCGAGGGAAACACAGGAAACTACAGACAAAATAACTTACGAGGCATGGAAACATATAAATCATTCTTCCAAGAGAAAGTATCCTGCCAACCAATCTTCTCCATCTCATGTATTTATTGTTTCCCATTTGCAGTCTAATACTGACTTATTTTTCAATATTTTGCTGGTAATGTCTGATCGGTGACTTACACTGAACAGGCTGATATTTATCTTCCATTCCCAAGTTCGGGGTTTTAAATAAGCACCTCTCCAGGAAAACTGACAGCAAACCCCTAATGAAAGGAACAGGAACTGATCCCAGAGACAAATGGGGTGATTTCCCCTCTGCCACCCCTCTCAAAGGACATAAAGTCTCTCACTCCACCAGGACTCATCCTGCAAACAACAAGCACACCCTCGGGGAGAATTACAGCTCACTCCTCTCCCCTGCGACCTGCTCCTCCACATCCACCCCCGAGGGTGAATCACAGAATGGCCTGGGTTGGGAGGGACCTTAAAGCTCATCCAGTGCCACCCCCTGCCCTGGGCAGGGACACCTTCCACCAGCCCAGGTTGCTCCAAGCCCCGTCCAACCTGGCCTTGGACACTTCCAGGGATCCAGGGGCAGCCACAGCTTCTCTGGGGAACCTGTGCCAGGGCCTGCCCACCCTCAGTATCCCATCTAACCCTTCCTTCTGCCGGTTTGAAGCCATTCCCCCTTGTCCTGGCACTCCAGGCCCTTGTAAATAGTCTCTCCATCTTTTCTTGTAGTCTCCCTTTGGGTCCTGGAAGGCCACAATCAGGTCACCCCAAAGCTTCTCTTCTCCAGGCTGCACAATCCCAACTCTCTCCCCTTTCCTCCCAGCAGAGCTGCTCCATCCTCTGATCCTCTTGGTGCCTCCTCTGGACTCTCCAGCAGCTCCACGACCCTCCTGTGCTGTTCCCAGGGCTGGGGCAGCTCTGCTGGGGGGTCTCAGCTGAGGGGGCAGAGGGGCAGAACCCCCCTGCCCTCTGCCCACGCTGGGGATCAGCCCAGGACAGGGGGTGGCAGCACACACAGCAGACAAAAACAGCCCCAAGCCCAAAAAAACCAATAATGCTTTTGACATTACTAAACTTATGAAACACATCAGAAACTTCACTGCATATTTAAATCTTTTTAAAACAAGAAGTATTAGGACCTTCTCATCTGTCATTAAGACAGTGGAAATTTTCTTTTTCCCATTTCAAGAGTGTGTCTCCCAGAATATATTTCAATGGATTTTTGTTAGAATTTAAAAAAAATGAAGCAGAAGAATGTTTGGCAAGCTGGTAAGAAAACCAATATCCAAAATGCTTTCTCAGCAAAGGCTCAAGATCAGACCACAGCAGATCTTACTGCAGGCTCTGGGCTGGGGAGTGTTGTTTGCATGCTAAAAAAAAAGGAATACAATTCCCAAGCTTGTATTGCATCCAATTTAAAATGGGTTAATAACTCTGGGTCAGAACCTGCAATAGCTAAATTGCAAAATCCACTCAGTCAAAATGCTCTTCCTGAGAAGCCATGGTATTGAATTCCTCCCCAAACCCATCAGAAATGGGAGTCAGGGAGCACAGGGAGTTCTGCATCTGCTCGGAAAAGAAGATGCTTTTTAAAGCATCTGACATTAACATTTACATCTTATAGTAAAGATCAGAGAACTTGTAAAATATTTCTGATTCACCTCTTATTTCATTCAGAGACCAAACAGGTCTGCAGGTGAGTACAGAGCACTTTCTGCAGCTATTTTCAGCATTATCTTCCTATGAATGGGTGTGACTGAAAAATGTGAACTTTTATCATCACAAGGAGCCCACCTGATCCTATTGGAGCATCCCTGAAAGTGATTCCAGTCCAGGCTGAAACCAAAGCACCCAATTTCAGCAGTGCTGGATTGGTTACAGCCTGAGTAAGAACAGTTTAGTAACTTCTAGTTCAAGTAATACCAAGAACAAGCCAATGCATTTATAAGAGATTTTGCATTTTGTGGCACATTTCAGACTGGACATTTTAAGACCTATAAATATTTGATTTCTTCACTGCAATTTGCAAGCTGAAAACTTTCTCTTAAACATTACCCAGAAGAACACTCAACTGCTAGAAACCTGCCTGGCTTTATGCCAGTAAGTTCAAATTGCTTCTGTGAGTTAATATAAACACAAGATTAAGTCAGCATTAAACATGAAATATACGCTGCTCTGTTGTTTTACAGAGTGGAGGGTGAAGTTATCAACACCAAATACAAACACTGGGACAGATTTCCAGATTCCAAATCTTCCTACCGGTCTCATCTGGACCCCTCATGGCCAGGAGGCTCAATGCCCTGCTTGTGCAGGAAATTCATTCTCTTCCTAAAGACTTGTTTGGGACATTTTTACACAGATTTAATACAAGCCTCTCGACCAACAGGCGAACCCAGTGAGCTGTTCCACAGGTAACTCCAGCATGTTGGCTCCTTTGGAGATGTGCCATTAAACTCTCCAACACCAAGCAGCAGCAGCAGCAGCATTTAACAACACCAAACACTGTTCTCCCCTTGGAGTTCCAGTTCCAGCTCACTCTGCAGCACCAGGAAATTGTGTTTTCTCTTCCCCAGTCCTTCCCATTTTGGGCTCCCAGCCGAGAGGTGACAAGTGAGGACAATGTGCCCAGGCATCGTTCCCAGGGCTCTGGCACCACACACCGCTGAGGAATGCAGGGCTGCAAATCAGCCAGGGAAAAGGCTGAAAGTATTGAACAGGCACACAAAACCCTGACCTTCCTGGTGCACTCCATCACAGAACTGCACACAAACCCAGTGAAAGGGTGCTGAAGGACACATCCCACATGGACACAACTTATCCCAACCCAGGAACACAGACCCCTGCTGCCTCTCCATTTGCAAGGTAAAAACACCTAAAAAGGAAGAGCTTTCAAGTTCAAGGAAGTTTTTTTAATGCAAAGTTTGGGATAAATAAATTGGGGGGGGGGGAAATCTCTGTGTGCTTTTCCACAGCGATAAAAATAGTAGAATGCAAAGAAATCCTTCAAGCTAACACTAACAATTAAACAGCTCTGCAGGTTGTCTTCAGCCATCTGCAGCCCAAACAGAGGGTTCCTGGTGTGCCAGCCTGCTCTAGATTCCTAGATCAACTCCTCCCCAGGGTTTGTTTTCCTTCTCTAACCTCTGTGTTCAGCACTAACACCCTGATTCTCGTCAGAGGTTTATTATGTCCAACATGTTGGTTTGCCTGGTGAACGCAGCTCCTGCCCCCAGTTCACGTGCCGGCAGTGCCACAGCTCCTCACAAAGCACCCCTCAACTGCTGCCTGCACTGTGTACTCTATAAGCACTTCTCAAGCTCGTGGCTGAATTATCACTGTCACTCACTACCCCAGATATCCCCAGACACTGCCCATTTACTTGCTCTGGGAACATCATACATCTCCATGGTCTGACAGGGAGTGACAGCCAGGGACACGCTGTGGCCCGGCGACCTCAGCTCCAAAGGCACCCTCAGAGATGAAAGGGGATCGTGTGTGACCCCCTGCCCTTAAGATTTAAAACTACAGACTCCAGCAGGTTGAGCCACTGTCACAGCAAAGCAGCCACTGCCTTCAAACCACCCTCAGATGCTGAGAACCAAATTGGTGTTTCCTTGTCCCTGCCAATCATTTCCTAAAAATAATGAAAAATAATAGAAAGCAAATCTTTTACTTCTGTGATCTTTCTTTATACAACATGCAAAAGAATCAGTAGGCATATTCCAGACGTTATTCTCCATTTGATCTGTGACAACAGGTTTCCTCCTCACCTCAGCCCAGCTCTGCTTTGCATTCGTACTGGCTTCTCCCCATCGCTCCACCGCATTCCCACTCCTGTCTAGCACTGCCTTGAAAAGGTGTCGGTCTTCCCAGGCACTGACTGCCTTCAGCTTCAGATCTTCCTTGCGAGCTATTCTTTCAAATCGTTCCTAGACGGCACTGTCAGATCTTTAGGGAGTCAATAACACCGGATACACACGCTGCGTTTGATCAGGAGCCGCTGCCTCGCTCCAGCGCAATCCCTGAGCCACAGCCAGCTACTTCACAGTCAGAGAACTGCTGAAAAGAGGAATTTTCCTAAGATTACAGGAGTGAGGAGGAGAAAATGATCAAGTCCATGAATCCAAGTGAAGTGTCAGGAACATAAAGGAGATGTTGGTTGTGTTTGAGAGGCACAGGGTACAGCACGCTGGCCCCCTGCTCCCCAAGGCTCAGCCACACCACCCCTCCAGGAGCTTTAAACTCCGTCCTGCTGCTGTGCCACAGGGAAAAGGGACAGGTCCCTGAGGGAACAAACCATGCTGCAGCCTGAGCTACTGCTGGAGGCTTCCTCAGCCTACAGGGAGGTCAAGCAGAGGGACAGCCAGGAACACATCCAGACATGCAGAGGGGTGGCCTGACCCAACCCATGGCTGTTCCCACAGAAATTACACTGATTACACCTCCACTCCCATCCCCTACCCAACAAGAGCTGCTCTGGCTGTAGGTCACCCTGCCACACCACAGCAAGGATAAATCAATAAACACCAATCCAGAAATAAAAATACTAGTGAGGGTGTCACTGGCAGAACCAGTGGGACAGTAAGATAAAAAGGAATTCTGCAGACCCTGGGCCCATCTGTCACCTATTGCACCCATCCCACATCATGGCTTTGCATTAAAGAACGTCATTAACACAAACCTGGGTTTAAGTAGTGAATTAGACAGTTCATTGAAAGAGGCATCTCCAGTACATCCTTTAGAGAACAGAGGAACAAGACACACGTCACGGGTTTATCAAATTTACTGGCAATGCCAGTTAAAGCTACGAGTCACAGAAGGATCAATAACCCCCCTCAGCTGCCCATGGCCTCGCTATGCCAACAGTCACCTCTGGAAGCAGCCCAGGGTGAAGATCAGCACAGCAGAGAGCCAATTAAAACAACACCTCGGAGAGGTAAACACAGCCAAAGCCCCCAAACTTCCCAGAAAGCCAACACAACCCACAGAGCCAGAACTGGAACTCCGAGGAAGCTGCTGCCCTCAGACTTGTCTGTCTGCACACAGGCAGAGAGGAGAGACAGCAGAACCAGAGAAGCACTAACAAAGCATTTCTGAAACATCCCCACGACCTCCAGCTACTGAAGCACACCCAGTGCCAGGCCAAGCAGGGGTGGTTGGCAGCAGAAATGTTTCCCAGTTGTTACCATCACCGAATTTCAGTGACTCCTCATGGAGTGACACATTTTTAACTAAAGTATGCAATCTGCAACATATCTGTCTATATCTTTCAAGGTTTGGGTTTTTTTTCTCTGTCTGTTATTCATAGACCTTTCAAATTTCCCCACACATGCTGGAGGGCAGGGGGTAGCTACCCACCACAAGATAGATGCTGATTTTCAGTAGCAATAATTGCCTGACTCCTCTGCAAATCCCAACTGCTCAGCAGCACCAGCCCCCAAGACTGCCCCAGCCTGCGAGACAAAAAAAGCAGCAGGTTATATATAGGTAAATTCCTCTCACTGCATTTTCAAATGGAGACACACAGATACAGCTATTTTCTGACATTCCATTTGCTAATGGTGCTCATTTTACAGATCTCAGCTGAAGGGAGAATATTCACAGGATGAGAAAGAGAATGGCCGAGTGGAAGATTTCAGTGTTTCCAGCTAAATAAGGTAAATAAAGGTCAGACCTTTCTCTTTCAAAGTCTGTGCCCAGTTGTGCTCTCAGAGCTGTTAATCAGAGTCCCCTCTGCTCAGACATAAAACATTTGTGGACACAGCACAGCCTCCCCTCCCATCCAGTCAACCCAACACCTCAGTTCAAAGTGTTCCAGGGGAGGGAAGGCACAGATCCAGGAGTGAGCTGACCCTTCGAGGAGAGGCTGGGGTTTGGTTTGGTTTGGTTTGGTTTGGTTTGGTTTGGTTTGGTTTGGTTTGGTTTGGTTTGGTTTGGTTTGACAGTCATTTGTAAGGCAGCAGGGGCCACTGCTCCCACACAATTCCCACACCTCACCCACAGGGCTGCAATCACCACTGGCAGGAACTACTGAACCAGGATGGGCTTCAGCCACTGACCCAGGAGAGAGACACACCCCCCCAATCCCTGGAAGTGTTCAAAAAACATGTGGATGTGGCACTTGAAGACGTGGTTTAGTGGTGAACATGGTGGTGGTGCTGACTGATGGTTGGACTTGATGAGCTTTAAGGTCTTTTCCAGCCTTAATGATTCCATGATTCTGTGATTTCAGCTCCCAAGAAAGACTAAACCAGCCTTACAGGAGAGGGGGAAATGAGCCTCCAGGATCAACCAGCAGCCCAGACATGTCTGTTCGGTGGCTGAGAAGCTTCTGTACGTTGAAACAACAACCTCAGGCTGAAATGATGTCCACAAACCTACACCACGGCCATCCTCCAGTAATTCCCTTCAACACGTGGAACATCAGAACCACAGAATCCCAGACTGGGTTGGCTTGGAAGGGATCTTAAAGCCCATCCCATTTCACCCTCTGCCATGGGCAGGGACACCTCCCACTAGCCCAGGTTGCTCCAAGCCCCGTCCAACCTGGCCTTGGATGCTCCCATGGATCTACTGTGCAGGCAGGTAAACTCTGCTTGTCTGAATTAAGCACATTTGTATGCAGTCCTGCTTTAATCTGCATGTCCAGAGAAACCTAATTGTGTATTCCTCTCCTCATAAAAACAGGATTTAATTCTCACTCAGCAAGTTATGAGGCAGCAGGAAAAAAAATGTTGAAGTAAAACTATTACAATCAGCTTTGTTGCTCTCTGCTTATCTTAGAAATCAATATAAATACAGTAATTCCTAATTTAAATATTCAGAATTTAATAGCAACTTGTCAGTAAAACCTGGTGTACTTGGGAGTCTTTTCATTTAAATCAAGTTACATGCTTTGGTTGCTACAGAGGCTGAGATTTAATTCAATACACAAAGCATAACTCCAACCCTCTTGTGTTAAAAATATTCTTTAAATAAATAATAGATCAAAGCAGTGTCACTTTGATGGCATACGCAGTCCACGGAAGGGGGAGAGCAAGGATTAAATGTTTCCAGAGCAGCCCTCGTGGAGAAGGGGCGGGGGACACCAGTGAATGCTCACTTATTTTCTCCAGATTTACCGCTCGTTACTCTGCTGATTCGATTCTCCCACTTATCAGAGTTCTGCCTTCTAAAGAACCTTCAACTTCACAAAAACTCTGGGGTTTTTAGAGTAACAAAGCAGGATGAAAAGAAGATTCATTCCATTCCCAAATCTTAGTGAATCATCTCCTGTAACTAGAGCGGAGCTCGGATCACTCCCCAGGACTCCTCGATGAATAAGGCAGAAATCTGCCACTGCTCGTGGATTTCATGATTCACGGGGGAAATGACAGATTCACCTGCAACTTGGGCAAGCAGAGGCTTGGTCTGGGTGACCTTCGAGAATGTCTTCATTTAGAGACAGTTGGTGTGTTTAATGACAGGTGATGGTTCCCAGCCTAAGCTGTGACAGGTTCATTTATCAAATTCCAAACAACGGAACGTTCTCCACTCTCAGCTCACAGCCAGAGGTGCATCCTCCTTCAACAGCATCCCGCAGACAGGAGCACACCTCAGGTTCATCAGCCCTGGCTTGTGGAAAAGGGGGCCAGGAGACAAAGGAGCAGGGCAATGGGACGGACCCTCAGCCACACTGGGACTGGAGGGAAGGGGCTCCACGTTGGATGAGCAGCTGCAGACAAACAGCAGGGGCCCTGGACACCGACGTGGCAGCACAGCCTTCCCATCACCGGGGAGCAGTGCCCAGAAGCGAGAAAAGAGCAAGAGAGGGAACTCTGTGAGGACAGCCAGAACAAGGACTCATTAATTTAGGATGCCAGGGAGTGTAACAAAGCAGCTCGGTGAGAGGGAGAAGCGGAAGGGGAGATGAACAGCAGGGCAGTTCCCACACTGACAGCACAGGCTGCCACGTTACTTTGTGTCTGCCTTCACACATCCTTCCCAACTGCTTCCCAGAAAACTGCCACCAACCACAGGTCCTGGGGTTTCATCCAGGTGCCCCGTTCCCTGGACAAACCTGTCACGCTCCCACTGCCATTTCCAGCTGGGCTGTGGGAAAGCAGCAGCATGAGCTGCCTTCCACCTCCTGCTCATGGACCACAAGATTATATTTTATGAGCTATTTTGGAGGATTAACCAAACTCGAATTGGCTGGGGGGAAATATTTAACAAACATCCCCGTGCTGCACTCCAAACCCTCATCCTCAGAGCCCTTCCTTCCCCAGAGGAGGCTCTGTCTTTGTTATCTCATGTCAAATGCTCAGCAGACAGCCAATGACAGCTAAGGAGGGGAATAAATGACATGAAAAATAACTCCTAAGATTTAAAAGTAATGAGGTAGAGCATTCTCAAATCAGTTGTTTCTCCTCTCTCGTGTCTTTATGTGCTTTCTCAATCTTCCTATGCACCTCTTCTTAAACAAAAAGTAAAGATACACAATGGCAAGTTTGTCCAAAGGATCCCTGATCCAGCTGCCCAGACACAAATGACACCTGAGCAGCACCACCGACCCCAGGGTAAAGTTATTTGGCTCAAGCTGACAGTGAAAACACAAGGACTAAAGTGAAAGTTCCGGATTTGCTTTTATTTTTTTTCTTTTACAGGAATCAGACTCAGCATCTGGAGCGATCCAGGGCCTGACCTCTCCGAGTCGTTCCCTGCAGCAGCGATGTCGTGACAAGGACAACGTTCACAGCACAGGAGAGTCTGGGAGGAGGAAAACTGCAGCTCCACGGGAGTCAGGAAGCCGGAGCTGCGCTGTGGTGATCACTAACCACTGCTCCCTTCATCAAAACCACTCCCTCTGGCCATAACAAGCACATGAAACGTTTAACACCAACCACGGGGAAGCTGCTCCTCACCCCCTGCACTTGTGCTGCTGCTGCTGCACAACCTACTGATCACCCTGACCCAGTCAAAGTCAGTCCCAAATTAGAAAGAGACAACTTTGCAGATCAGGAAAGAAGTGAACAGGAAGCTTCCCAGGAAGGCAGAGGGATCACTAAAATAGACAAGCAAGCTCATCACACCTCCACAGTCTACTAGAGAAAGTCTCTTCATTGCCAAAACCCTCTAGAGCAGAAAGAGCACAAACGTGGTGTCTGTGCCTCCCTTAAATCACACCCAAAACGCTCAGCTCAACCCGGAAATGATCTGCCAAGTCACATTTTCAGTACATGACTCTCCTCAGGGAAATGACACTGGTTCAGCCAGAGCCCTCCCAGAACTTCTGAGAACTATAACCACCCCTCTGGGAACTGAGACAGGGACAGCATCCCTGAGCCTCATCATAACGCCTCTGGAAAGAAATTACAGCATGGAATTTCAACAAGTTACTCCACAGCACTACGACAGGAGTCATAAACATAACGGAAACTTGGTCACCACAAAAATTCACAAATATCTGTAAACACAAAACAACTTTGGGATCCAGGGAATCCTGCAACCCCAAGCGGATTCCAAGAACTGAATGACTGGAGATGATTATCCGAGACATTTCTTACGTGTTTTGTTTGGTTTTTACCTAAATACTGAAGTTGGGACAGACACAACAGAGCATTCCAGACCCGGTTGGGATCTCTCTTTGCCTCTCTTGGCTTTGCCAGTTTAACACACAGCATGTTTCCAAACACAGGGAAGCTCCTCATGTAATACATCAAGAGCTTCATCTCATAACGATTTCCTGCCTCCAAATTCCCACAATCTCAGTTTCCATACACACAAACACACCTTCCTTTTATACTCCACACACCATGCTGGTGGCAAGCTCCAAACCCACAAAGCTCCCATGCAACTTCACCTCCAAAGAGCTGTAACTCCTCAACCTCCTGCACCTGGACCCTCCCCGTGCACCTGCAGAGCTCCTGCACACCTCGTGAATTTTACTGACTTTCCCAAGAAGCACCAAGTGCCCACATTTCCTTGAAAGAGCTTAAGTGATGGAGCTGCTCTAAGAGGGCAAATACCACGAGCATCAATACAGTACTTCCGACTCTTCTGCATATTTGCTTCCCCTAATTCCACACGGCTGGGACACAAACTATCGCATCAACACCCAGTGCTACATCTGACAACGAACCCCTGCTGCAGCCCAGCGGCCCTCTAAGCTCTTACCGCTCCCTTTCCACCCCTCTCCCCATGCCTCCACCTCCAAACCCCACCGTGCCCGGGAGCATTACCCGGTCCTTCATCCTCCAGCTCTGGGCCAAAGACTTGGAACCTTCGATCTTCTCGCAGTGCCTCTTCTTCATGAAGGCCAGGGGCAGGTTCCAGTCCGTCAGGTCGGACTCATCCTCCTCGCCGAGCCCCAGCAGAGGCGACTGCAGCATCTCGGACTCCATCGTGGGGGCGGCTGCGGGCGGCCCGTGCGCGGCGATGTCCAGCCCGGCACCCAGCGGGGCCGGGGGTCCCTCCGCCGGGAGGGGGGCGACAGGCCGAGGGCGGCGGAAGGCGGCGTTCCGCAGGCAAGGGCGGGCCCAGGGGTCGCAGCGCCGTCACCCGGCGCGGGCGGCGGCCCCGGGCGGGCTCGGCGGCGGCGCGGCCCGGGCAGCACCGAGGGGCCGGCACCGGGCCCGGGGCCTCCCTCGCGCCTCTACCCCCGCGGGCCCCGCGCTCCCTGCGGCGGGCGACGCGGCCGGCCCATGGCGGCCCCTGGCAGTGCGGCGGGCCGAGAGCGGCTCGGTGACAGCGGCGGCGTTGGCGGCGTTGGCGGGACCCGCGCCCCGGGCCCGGCGAGCGCGGCTCGGCTCAGCACCGCGCCACGGGGGCGGCCATCTTGCCCGGCCCACAATGCCCCGCGCTACGGGCCGCCGCGAGGGACACGCCGGGCCGCGGGGCCGCCGCGTTGCCATGGGGACCGCGCGTTGCCATGGGGACCGCGCGGGATCGCAGAATCCCGGAATCGCCGAGGATGGAAAAGACCTCGGGATCATGGAGTCCGACCTACGCTCCGGTTCCCACGTTGCCAGCAAGCCCAGGGCACTGAGTGCGCCCCTCCAGGGCTGGGGACTCCACCACCTCCCTGGGCAGCCCCTTCCAATTCCCGATAACCATTTCCATGAAGAAATTCCACCTGATGTCCAACCTGACCTCCCCTGGCACAGCTGGAGGCCGTTCCCTCTCCTCCTGTCCCTGTTCCCTGGGAGCAGAGCCCAACATCCCCCCCCGGCTCCCCCCTCCTGTCAGGGATTGCAGAGCCAGAAGGTCCCCCCTGAGCCTCCTTTTCTCCAGGCTGAGCCCCCCCAGCTCCCTCAGCTGCTCCTGCTGCTCCAGACTCTTCCCCAGCTCCGTCCCCTTCCCTGCACACGCTCCAACCCCTTAATGTCCTTCTTGTCAGGAGGGGCCCAACATTGGACACAGCATTGGAGGGGCCACAGCAGTGCCAGCACAGGGGGACAGGCCCTGCCCTGGGCCTGTGGCCACACCATGGCTGGGACAGCCCAGGTGCCTTCTTGCCCACCTGGGCTCAAAACTGACCCCTGGGGTCAAGTTCCTTGATACCTTCAGGTTGTCAAAAAATGAATACACAAAAAAAATCAACACAGCTTGGGTTTCCATCCCTCGGGGCAGCACAGGACTGACAGCACCTCACACTGATCCACCCGGAACAACTGCCCTAAGGGCCTATTTTTGGACCTCACTTCACTTTGGGCTGTGTGGTCATTTATACTGGGACAAAAGAGCAGGACGGTGGTGAAACTGGGCAGCAGCCCCCAGCAGAGCTCTGTCTGATTCACATGCACTCCGGAGAGGAGCAAAGACAGGTGCAGTATCCCAGGGATAGATCCTCCTTGCTATCAGAATGAAGGTTAATGAATATCAAATATTGCTGCTAATGAAGTTCCTCAGTGTTTGCTCCTGGCAGTAATCGAGCCCCACCACACTCACACCTGTAATATTTGAACGTGTAAAAATTATTTCAATGTAGAAATCAAAGAATAAATGTGTAATTTGATTTACAGAACCATTAATTTTCATTAATGCTTTCTGTGTGTTTACACTCATGGAATATTTTAAATGCAAAGACCTTTCTTTGCAGTATATTGGAATGTGATGTTTCTTGGGGAGGCCAACGTTTGCTCTTGCTCCTTCCGTGTCCTGACGGTGCTCTGTGCTGATGGCTGATCATAACTGCGTGATTGTTACTGGGATGAATTGCCAGGGTGTGGAAAATGCTTATGGTTGTGTTCCTGCTAACCTTTAATGAATTCCTCAATGGCAGCTACACAAAAATCCTGGAATCCTGGAATGCTTTGGGTGGGGAGGACCTTAAAGATCACCCAGCTCCAGCACTCTGCCGTGGAAGGGCTGGGAGCAACAAGGCCAACATGCCACCTGAAAAAATCCCAGGCTCTGGAGCGCCTGGGGCAGCTCCTCCAGTGCCACGGGGCTGCACAGATGGACCCTAATCCCGGCTCCCGACAGCTTTAGGGAGCGTGTGCCAGCCCGGCGCCTGCCCTGCCGGAACGTGCTGCTGGGCAGCACCCGGAGCTGCCGCCAGAAATCCCTGTGAAGGGCACAGCTGGCAGCGGGCACAGCTCACATCTGCCCCGCTCCCGCACGGCTGGAGGTGATCAGTTCACAGAAGGACTGTTCTCAGTCATCCAGGCAAACCACAGCCTGTGCAGGGAGAGCCCTGTGTCCCTCAGCCCTGTGCACCCTCGTCCTTCCCCATCACTGCAGGGACTTCTCTGAACGGCCACCCTGCTCCCCTGAGGCTCCTGACCTTCATCCATCCACACCAGCATCACTGCCGGGTCCCACCCCAGCAGGGCTCTGGGGGGAATGGGCGGGGGAGGTGGATATGGAAGACTTGGCCGAGCAGAGCCAAAGCGACTCCTTTCCTGTGGGGATGGGAGCCACAAGCAGACCTCCCCCTCAGCTGTGAGTGCCTCAGCCATGCCCTGCCCTGCTCCTGTGAGCTCAGACGTGCTTCCCAGGAGGATCTCAGTCCAGACCTGCAGCTCTCCTCTGTTCCTGCTGTGATCCACCCTCTCTCTCCTGTTTAATTGCATCCTTTTCTGGCACCGCTGGCCAGGATTCCCTGCTGCCAGCTGCTCTATACCAAAGGCAGCATGTGGTCCCTGCTGCTGACATCAGCACCCCAATTTCCATGCAAAGTCAACCCTCTGGCCCCAGGTTCTGGGCAGAACAACAGATTGAGCTGACCCCTGGTTCCCAAGGAATCCAGGGAGTGGAAACACCGTGTCGGGTAAGGCACAGTGAGTGATGCCCTAAACCCCAAATGCAGATGGATTATCTTCCAGAAACACACTTGGACACATTCTCCCACCTGTCACTCTTTTTAATGAAAAATCCTCCTATCTCAGGCTCTGCCAGTGTCCTTTGTCTTGCCTTATTCAGCCACCTAATTCTAATTCCACTTTTGGGCAGGAAGAAATAAAGATAGGAGAAGGAGAATGTTACTCATAAATATCAAGAGAGATCTTATCTTTCAGTTTCATTAGTCAAATTCACGGTCACCAAATGAATCAAAGTCAGATGCAAAGGGCTGTGCCTGGAGCCAAAGGAACCACCTTTGCCCAGGCTTTAGGGGCAGGTCTTTGTCTCCCTGCGTGTGCAGGTGACCACATTTCCTCCCCACGTGCAGCCTGTCAGCCCAACACTGTTTGTGCAGCCATCCTGCAGTTGTTTTAGGCATTTAGGGGTCCCAACAACAAGGTTTGTTTTAACGCTTCGGTCAGGGGAGCTTTACAGCCTAAAGACAGTAGGTAAAATATTTATTAGGAAGAATATCTATTTTTAAGCAAGTCTGATTTCAGTTCTATTATTTATGCATGTGCAGCACACAGACTTCCTTCCCCACAGCAAATGTGAACCGCAGACTCGGGGCTGGGAGCTGGAGCCTGGGGAGGGCGGGATCGGGAGGCAGGTGAGAAGGGGGCGGGTGGTGTTATGTGCCAAATCCAATACAAATCAAAACATGATTCATAAAATTGACTCTTCATCTCCTAAAAGAATCCCAGTGACCTCCTCTGCGAGACGGAACAGACGTGTCTATTCCTGGCACTGCCGCGCTCTTCCCGACTCGCTTCCCTTAAAGCCGGGTGGGTGGGGAAGCGAGTGCTCCCACGGGCACCGCCCCGGAGCCGGGAGAGGCAGCACCTGGAGCCTTAAACCTGTGTGATGGTTTTCCAAAAATTATCCCCAGTTTCCAACCTAAACCTCTCCTGGCACACCCTCTTAGTGCAAGAAATACTTTGTCAGGAGGGGAAATTCTTCACCGAGTAAGATGGTAGAGGGAGCGAGGAGAGGTGATACAGCCGTTGGAAGCAGAAAATTTGGGAGTTCTCTTTTCTCTTTGCCTCCACTGAACTAAAAAAGGGCAAGTTTCTTGATGAATCAGTAGCTGTAGAGTTTAGTTAATGAGTGTATTTGACATCCTTGGACACCAGGCAGTGCACAAGTTAGGAGTCATTTGGACCGTGAAGCAACTGCCACGTTCCACTCCAAAGGCGACCTCAGTTCACCACAAACGTAAAGATTTCTGTGTTCCTGCTGGCACAGGGGAGACTTAAATGACCCCTCTGATGACTGACAAAAATTGGCTGCTTAATGGAGCTGTTTTTCTCATAAAGCCTGAGTGAGGCTGCGCTCAATACGCCGGGGATGCGATAGATTGGATAGTTTGTAGGAGCCGTTAATAGAGTTCTCAAACTCCCGGCCATCCATCTCCATGAACGGCGTTCCCCACCCGCCAGCTCATTTGTTATCATTATCTCCCTTTGTCTCCGAGCAGTCCGGGTAATTTGCGAGGTTATCGGGCTATGTGTGTTTAAAAACACGTGATAGATGTCACCTCTGCAGATATTCTCTGCTTTTCTCGTTACTGAGCACACAAGTATTTCCTTAAACACCGTGTGGCTATTACAGATCAGCATCAGCTCTGACTCAGCCACCAAACCGCCCCAGCGCACTGGAAACAGGAGCCAGGGGACTCTGCTGGCTCCTCCCGAGCCCGGCAAAAGCATCCAGCCCGCTAGTCCTGGTTGCTGGTGCATCCTTGTGCAGGCCCCTTGCCAAGCACACCCTCCTGCAGGTAGGACCTGACACTGTTCAGCCAGAGCAGAACTGGCTGGGAAGAAATAACTCAGCATGTTACAGGAACTTCTCCTGCTGCCTCCACTTGGGCCTTGGGGATGTGAAAGTTTCACGGAGCTGCCTTTGGAATCGTCAGTGCAACGATGCAGAGATGGCTTTGGAATCAGAACCAGAATCAGAATCTGTTTGGTTTGATGAGGTGCTATAAGAGAGAGAACAACCAAGAGACTTGGATCCCACCAAAAGAATTCCAGAATGGAGACATTCAGCCCAGTCTGGCCCATGGAGTGTTAACCAAAAACATTTCAGATGGAGAAACCCAAAAATCTCTTCCTACACCTGGGAAATGCAATTACCCACGAAATCAAGGGTGCTTTTCTAGTTCTCTTTTTACCATTCCCAGGAAATACATCAGTAGAAACCTTTTCCCCATGCCTAGGGTATTTCAAACCCAGATTCCTGATGCAGAGTGACACAGTGATCAACATCTATTTCCTAAGTCTTGGTGGGTTTCATGGCTCATGTGTTTGCTGCTGAAATTCAAAGGTTTTCTAAGAAATGGTGTGACCAGTCTGATTATAGTTAATGGCAGTGGGATGAACATATCCACCAGGGAGTCACACCAGGGAGTACCCACCCAGCTGGGAAGTAAGGGCTTTCCTACATGGCAAAATGTGCATTGTATAATCTAAAGTGTGAATTTACATCAGACTAATGACTTCCCATTAACCTGCTGACTGAACAGCAAGGCCGTGGCAAGAACAAGAGGAGGCTTACTCCATTTCCAAAGCACATGCCAAGAGTGTCCATCCCTGGAAGCACTGCAGCAGAGCCAGCATATTCTGGATTCACAGCTAAATTTGTTTTGCATTTCCCATGCAGAAACAAAACCCTAAGAAGACACAGCACAAGGCAAACCCCCCAGACCACACACTGACAACGTGCAGTGACCCCGGGCAGTGCCAGCCTTCGGGAGCTGGGATGGCACTGCAGTTCCAGTGTGGGAAACAAGAAACCACCTGTGCTCTGTTCCACGTGTGCAGGAGCCCAGAGTTTTGCCAGCTCATCTTTCACCCCTAAAAGAGCTGGTGTTCAGGCTCCCACTGCCATCCCAGTGGGGTTCAGAGCCGGTTGGGTGCCTGCCATCTCTGCATCTTCAGCTCAAGAAGTGCCAGCTGCACACAGCAGCCAAAGCGTCTCCAGCTTCACTTACTGCCTGGAAGCAGCTTCTGTGCCATTCCAGTTACACTCACTCTCTCTGCAGCTTCCTGAGCCTCTGACCCTGTACAGGAATCAGTGCCATCCCCAGCCCTGCTGCAGCCTTGCCAGTGGAGAATCTCAGTGTCTTGACAGCCCCTTTTCCCACTAAAACCTTCCCTTGAGCTCAGGGTCAGCCCTGAAAGCACCAAACACAAGGGACTCCTGATGCCTGGCAGCATTTTTATCTCTCCTGGTTTTCAAACCTTCTATTTTAACTCGGAACCATGGCGAGCACAAACACAAATTGACACTGGCACAGATGATCAGCCCCCTGCCCCAGCACCAGGCACCAGAGTGTTCCTCACTCTGGGAAGTGCTGCCTCTCTCTCCATACCTCCCATCTCTGCTCCAGCTTCTCCCTGGTGGGAGCAGGTGCCAGCACAGAACTCCCTGATCCTGGGCTCACCCTGCACCTGCTCCTGCACACAGCCCTGCCCAGCCCAGCTGCCCAGCCCTGTGCTTTGGTGCTGCTGGGGGGGAGGAGGGAGAGAATTCAGGAGTGAAGATGAGCCCAGGAAGAAGGGAGGGGAAGGTGTTTTAAGATTTCGTTTTTATTTCTCATTATCCCACTCTGATTTGACTGGTAATAAACTCATTTCCCCAGGTCCAGTCTGTTTGCCCGGGACGGTAATTGCTGAGTGATCTCTCCCTGCCCTTATCTCGCCCCACGAGCCTTTGGCTCTATTTTCTCTGCCCCTCAGCTGAGGAAGGGAGCGATGGAGCAGCTTTGGGGTCACCTGGTGTCCAGCATGGGTCAACCCACCACAGTACATTAACAGATCAGAGGAGAGAGCGTGGGAGAAAGGGAGCAGGAGACTGCAAAATAATAAATAATCATGAAAAAAACTAGGGCACAGCAGTGTCACTGCTTTTGATGTTTCCTTCTCATCCTGCCCTGCCTCTTCTCCCACGGAGAGGGAACACTGCAAGGTGGGAAGAAGCCCCAGAGCAATAGGGACACAGAGCTGTGTCTGTTCAGAAGCACCAGTAGGATTACAGATAAATATTGAAGCTATCAAAGAAGCTTAAGGGATTTAGGAACCCACTCCCCATTATTATCCTCGCCGGGGGGAGGGGAAGCGATCTCTGCAGAGACCACAGTCACCACCAGCACGGTGCTGACTCCTCAAACCCCCCACCCCGGCTGCGAATTTCACCTTAAAATGAAAAAAATGACAAACGTGTTTTTTATAACGCACAGTCACCGTTTGTCACCTGCGGGTGTGGCACAGAGGCCAGCCCTGTGAGACCCCCCGGGTAGGGCTGGGGGCCCAGAGGGACTGTCCCTGTGTCACAGCCGGGCCATGGGTGGGCAGGAGCAGCAGGTCCAGTCCCAGCAGCTGGGCAGGACTGGGAGGTGTGTGCGTCCTGCCCAGGAGCTGGGATCCATCCCCCAGCCAGCATCCTGCTTTCTCTTACTGCAGGAAAATCCTGAGAGAGCTGGAAAACGACTTGAGGGATGGTCTGGAACGAAACGCTGCCGCTGCTTCTGACGTGTGTGAGCGCAGACAGGGGGGAATTCCTGCACAAATCAATTCTGAGGCAGCGGGGCGGGTGTGGGATGTTGGAACCTGCCTCCATTCAGCTCCGCTGCTGAGGCGTCACAGCAAACCCTCATTAACAAAACATGACACGGGCCCTGCTCCCGCTCCCGCCTCCCCGCTCCGGCTGCCGGCGAGGAGGTCCTTAATTCACACCAGCGCAGGAGGATGGCTGTGATCTACAAAGGCAGCAGCAGCATCGGACACTGCCGGGCTCACAGCTCCGGGGCTCCAGCCCAGCTCCCACCCCACAGCCCCAGGCAGGGCACACACCCCTCTCATTCCATGATCCCATGGCACACATCCCTGATTCCATGATCCCATGGCACACACCCCTCTCATTCCATGATCCCATGGCACACACCCCTCTCATTCCATGATCCCATGGCACACATCCCTGATTCCATGATCCCATGGCACACATCCCTGATTCCATGATCTCATGGCACACACCCCTCTCATTCCATGATCCCATGGCACACACCCCTCTCATTCCATGATCCCATGGCACACACCCCTCTCATTCCATGCTCCCATGGCACACATTCCTCATTCTGCACTCCTCAGGTCTCACCACCTTCTTCATCCAAAAACTCCCCCCAGATGGGCCCATGTGGGGATGGGCTGAGCCTTTTCTGGGCTGACCAGACACAGGTTTAATTCTGTACCCAGATAAAACCCCCTCATCTGGCAGGAGCCCAGCAGGGCCCAGCACAGCCTGATGCCAAACCCGAGCTCCCTCCTGCTCCAGTCCAGCCCCGGATTCCTGTGCAGGGATTATCACCACCATCCCAAACCCCTTCTGCAGCTCTCACTGCAATTTTGGCTAATGCAAGCTCGGTCCTCCAGCAGCCACAATTGTTTCTCTGCTACACTTTTAAGGGAATGCTGCAGTTTTAAACCACAAATTAAATTTTTAATGAAACTTCATAACTGTTGTACCCAAATGTAATGTAATATTGATAGGATCTGTGCATCCAGCTAGCATGAGACTGCCCTAGAAAGCTTTTTAGGATGTTATGCAATATAGAGCTAAATTAATTATTTGTAATGAAAGGAGCTGTGTCCCTATAGCATCACAGAAACCTACTAGTACAGAGACCACACTCCTCATTCTCCCTGGGTGTAAATGTCAGGCAGTTCAGGAGGAAACCGACTTTTGAGATGGGAACAGGAAAGAAAGGGAAGGGGAAAAGGGGAGAGAGTGAATGTGTGAGAGAGGGAGAGAGAGAGAGAGACAGAGAGAGAGAGAGGGAGAGATCTGCAAAGGAAGACTGCAGCAAAATGCAGCAAAATTCCCAACTCCAGTCCAAAGTGTGGCTGTCACAGACGGGAATACTCCACCTCACATGCGGTATCTGCACTGGCTGTACCTGTGCACGAGCTGCTCCAGCGACAGCTGCACAGTTTAGAAGGCACAGTGAAAAATATTCTGCATGGGCACTATTCTCAAACAGAACCAGGAGCAGCTCGGAGCTGTGGGCTGGTTCCCTGCACCTGATCCAGCTGCAGAAGGAAAAGGGCTTTGGAGAGGATCCTGCTCCTCCACTCACACCTGGGCTCTGCACAGCCAGCGGTTCTGTGACCACAGACATTGCTGCAGTTTTCCTGAGAACAAGCCTTTATATTAAAAACACCCCAAAACCCCCAACAAAACAGCCTCATAGCCACGGCCAAGGCCTGCTTGGAGCCCACTGGGGACAGGGGTGCATGGCCAGGGGCTGGAGTGGGTGATCCTTCCAGAAAGCTCAGTGACAACAGGGGCACAACCAGCACAATCAGCAGCTCCATGCACGAACAAAAGGACCTGGGCTTCTCATTCAGTGAAATGTTCCCGTTGCTATTTCCCATCACAAAACTGCCTCCATCCCATAATGGATCAGATTGCTCCCACTCCGCAGAGGAGACTTACATGCGGAATCAGCATCACCCCACAGGAGATGGTTTATGTGCAGCAGGCTGCACAAGCAGGAGAGAAAGCTTCCACTGCCTGCTCCCTGGGGCTCCAGCTCCTGGGATTAAAGAGATTTGTCCACTTTAAAAACTGTCCTTTCTGCATTTGTAATTCTGCTGTTCCCACACAAAGGTTAGTGTCGACCAGATGGAATATTTACACCCCTCACCTCTGAGCTGGCAGAGGGCACAGGCAGCCAGGGCACCGGGCCCTGGAGGGAGCACCCCGGGCTGTCCACAATGGTCCTCGTCCATCACAAGCACAAATGTGCCTGCTGGCTCCCGTTCAGAGCTAAATCATCTCCGAGGGTCCTTGAGAGCTGTGCTCAGCTCTTTTCATCTACAGAGCCATCAATCAGCTGCTCCCGAGCGCTTGGGAAGAGGCAAGAGAAGAGTTAAAAATAATAGGGGCTCCATTATTCCATTACAGCCACACAGCTCCTAAATCTACAGGAGCAATAACGGATCCTACTGCATGATTCAGTGATTCTGGGAAAGCTGAAATCTTGATCATATTTTCTAGTTCTTTCTTTGCATTAAGAGCCACGGGGGTTATTTTGCTTATCTCTTGTAGCGCAGCTTTGTTGTTTTTTCCTATCCAGGCATTTCCGTGGTCTCCATCACCATAGTATCCAAGTGTTTATCTTATTGCATTTGTCACCTTGGTCTCATCTCCGCATAATGTGCAGTGGATGACAAAAGATTCCGAGGTAAATTGGTTCAGTGACACGCACAGCTCTGTCAATACCGTGCAGATGTTAACAGAAGTGGGACCCGACTCTGCTGCCTCTCAGACCAGTTTACACTGGTGTAATTCTATTGCCTGCAGTAACATCATTTTTGGGTTGTGTTCCTGCCTGTGGCAGAAGGATTAGACCTGCAGTCTTTTCAGCCTCTTCCATAGCATCCCTTTGCTGAAAAAAACAAACCAAAACCAACCCCAAACCAAACCAGCACAGAAGGGAGACTGGTCTGCCCAGTAAACCCCATCCTGCCTGTCCCCTCCTTATCTCCCCTCTGCCCCATTCCTGTTGCACCAAAATGCTGCACAGCACAGAGAGCCAACAGCAGGGACAGTAACCAGGGCAATAAAGCCAGAAGGGAACAACCAAGTGGAAATGGAGATTTTCCACCAGAATTTCATGCAGCAAAGCAGGTGAGCAGCCCCTCAGGTAAGCAGCACCTCAGGTAAGCAGCATCACGGGTGAGCTCATGGCTTTCAGAGGCTCTGAACTGCATGGGGCAGGAGCAGCAGTGAGACCCAGGAGCCTCAGGAAATAACTCTCTGCAGTCCCCAGGAGTGCTGGGGCGGGTTGGACGGTGACAAAAGCACTGCAGGATGCCCATGAAGGTGCCCAGAGGTGCTGAGCCATAAAATGCTGCTTTAACCATAACCCACAGGGCATGGCTGGATGGGGAAAGAGCCTCCCGAGGGCAGCTGAGGTGCCTTTGAGGAGGAAACACTCCATGCTAAGGCAGCGTGTCACAAACCTCTAGGGGCTGGATAAAGACCTGCTAAAGAAAAGGCACCAAACCCAGTCACAGGTATCACCAGGAGCCACTTGGGGAGCTCCAGCCCTGGCGAGGGCTCCTCAGGCCCTCTCCAGAGAGGAGATCAAAGGGTAAAGGGTCATGGAGTGGTTGTGTTTTATCTTTTGCAGATCCATGGACTGAACGCCTTTGTATTTTACTGACCCACTTCACTAATCAAAATTAATTGCTTCATATTTCACAGGATAACTTGGCATTATGTAAATACCCCAGCCATATGTGCTGCTGCAGCGCTGGGTGAGCCAAGCTGTGAGCTGAGCAGAGGGGACCACGCTCC